>NC_069503.1:1051283329-1051338329 GCF_027579735.1 Bombina bombina
GTACCTGTAAAATAAAACCTAACCTACGTTACACTAACACCTAAGACTACACTATAATTAAATAAACTAAATTAAATACAATTACCTAAATTAAATTAGCTAAAGTACAAAAAAAACACACTAAATTACAGAAAATATTAAACAAATGACAGATATTTAAACTAATTACACCTAATCTAATAGATAAATATAAAAGCCCCCCCAAAATAAAAAACCCTAGCCTAAACTAAACTACCAATAGCCCTTAAAAGGGCCTTTTGCGGGGCATTGCCCCAAAGTAATCAGCTCTTTCACCTGTAAAAAAAAAATATAAACAACCCCCCAACAGTAAAACTCACCACCCACACAACCAACACACCAAATAAAATACTGTCTAAAAAAACCTAAGCTCCCCATTGCCCTGAAAAGGGCATTTGGATGGGCATTGCCCTTAAAAGGGCAGTTAGCTCTATTGCAGCCCAAAGTCCCTAACCTAAAAATAAAACCCACCCAATACACCCTTAAAAAAAAAAAAACTAACACTAACCCCCTGAAAATCGACTTACCGGGAGAAGTCTTCATCCAAGCCAGGCCGAAGTCCTCAACAAAGCCGGGAGAAGTCTTCATCCAAGCCGGGTGAAGTGGTCCTCCAGACGGGCAGAAGTCTTCATCCAGACGGCATCTTCTATCTTCATCCATCCGGCGCGGAGCGGGTCCATCTTCAAGACATCCGACGCAGAGCATCCTCTTCATTCAACGACTAAAGCTGAATTAAGGTACCTTTAAGTGACGTCATCCAAGATGGCGTCCCTTAGATTCCGATTGGCTGATAGAATTCTATCAGCCAATCTGAATTAAGGTAGAAAAAAAATCCTATTGGCTCATGCAATCAGCCACTAGCATTGAAGTTCAATCCTATTGGCTGATCCAATCAGCCAATAGGATTGAGCTCGCATTCTATTGGCTGATTGGATCAGCCAATAGGATTGAACTTCAATCCTATTGGCTGATTGCATCAGCCAATAGGATTTTTTCTACCTTAATTCCGATTGGCTGATAGAATTCTATCAGCCAATCGGAATCTAAGGTACTTCATCTTGGATGACGTCACTTAAAGGTACCTTCATTCAGCTTTAGTCGTCGGATGAAGAGGATGCTCGGCGTCGGATGTCTTGAAGATGGACCCGCTCAGCGCCAGATAGATGAAGATAGAAGATGCCGTCTGGATGAAGACTTCTGCCCGTCTGAGGACCACTTCGCCCGGCTTGGATGAAGACTTCTCCCGGGTTCGTTGAGGACTTCGGCCCGGCTTTGATGAAGACTTCTCCTGGTAAGTCGATCTTCAGGGGGTTAGTGTTAGGTTTTTTTAAGGGTGTATTGGGTGGGTTTTATTTTTAGGTTAGGGACTTTGGGCTGCAATAGAGCTAACTGCCCTTATAAGGGCAATGCTCATCCAAATGCCCTTTTCAGGGCAATGGGGAGCTTAGGTTTTTTAGATAGTATTTTATTTGGGGGGTTGGTTGTATTTTTGTTTACAGGTAAAAGAGCTGATTACTCTGGGGCAATACCCCGCAAAAGGCCCTTTTAAGGGCTATTGGTAGTTTAGTTTAGGCTAGGGGTTTTTTTTATTTTGGGGGGGCTTTTTTTATTTTAATAGGGCTATTAGATTAGGTGTAATTCATTTAAAAATATGTAATTTGTTTATTATTTTCTGAAATTTAGTGTTTGTTTGTTTTTTGTACTTTAGCTAATTTAATTTAGGTAATTGTATTTAATTTAGTTAATTTATTTAATTATAGTGTAGTGTTAGGTGTTAGTGTAACTTAGGTTAGGTTTTATTTTACAGGTACTTTTGTCTTTATTTTAGCTAGGTAGTTATTAAATAGTTAATAACTATGTAATAACTATTCTACCTAGTTAAAATAAATACAAACTTGCCTGTAAAATAAAAATAAACCATAAGCTAGCTACAATGTAACTATTAGTTATATTGTAGCTAGCTTAGGGTTTATTTTATAGGTAAGTATTTAGTTTTAAATAGGAATAATTTAGTTAATGATAGGAATATTTATTTAGATTTATTGTAATTATATTTAAGTTAGGGGGTGTTAGGGTTAGACTTAGGTTTAGGGGTTAATAACTTTAATATAGTGGCGGCAACGTTGGGGGTGGCAGATTAGGGGTTAATAAATGTAGGTAGGTTGCCACAACATTGGGGATGGCAGATTAGGGGTTAATAAATAGTATGTAGGTGTCGGCGGTGTCCGGAGCAGCAGATTAGGGGTTAATAATTTTGTTTTAGTGTTTGCGATGCGGGAGGGCCTCGGTTTAGGGGTTAATAGGTAGTTTATGGGTGTTAGTGTACTTTTAAGCACTTTAGTTATGAGTTTTATGTTACAGCCTTGTAGCATAAAACTCATAACTACTGACTTTTAAATGCGTTAGGACTCTTGACAGGGTAGGGTGTACCGCTAACTTTTTGGCCTCCCAGGACAGATTCATAATACCGGTGCTATGGAAGTCCCATAGAAAAAAAAAAACTTTACGAAGTTTACGTAAGTCGTTTTGCGGTAAGGCCAAAGAAGTGTGCGGTGACCCTAAACCTTCAAGACTCTTAATACCAGCGGACATAAAAAAGCAGCGTTAGGACCTCTTAACGCTGCTTTTTTACCATAACGCACAACTCGTAATCTAGCCGATAGACTTTAATTTGAATCCATTTTTAAAAGTAATTTTTGAATGTTGCATTTGAAGAAAAAAAAAAGTGTACGTAACCATTCAAAAACATTCCAATAGCAAAACAGATGTCATGGGGGAACATTGACATTACAATTCTACTTTCAATACAAAGAGAATTGACCATCTCAAAAAACACAATTCTCAAGGCAAAATATAATTTACAAAAGAAACTATAGGACAGGATATAAATGCAAGAAATATTGTACACATGCATAGAGTATACCATAGTTGGCAGAGCATCCAATGTCCTTGCATTTTGCAAGATAGTCCTAGTTTGGGGTTCTGCCTTAATGCACAACCCGTCGACATCATGCACAGTTTCTGCCATAGCAGTCTAATAATCTAGAGCAGGGGTGCCCATGCTTTTTTGTGTTGGGATCTTCTTTTCAAAATGACCAGCTCAACAAGATCTACCCACTAAAAATGGGCTGGCTCATAAGCTTACATTCCTGCTTTTTTTTCAAATAAAGATACCAAGAGAATGAAGAAAAATTGATTATAGGAGTAAATTAGAAAGTTGTTTAAAATTGCATGTTCTATATCTGAATCATTGGGGAAAAATTGTGTGTTTCATATCCCTTTAAGGTTGCATGATTTAGCAACACCTGATGACAAAAGCAGCACTGACTGTAATTTGGGTTAACAGGAGCAACTCCTTGTGCCATGTTACAAAACACTGCATTCAAATTACTGCCACTGACCCCCTTTACTTTGCGCCGCGGGCTTGGCCTGATATGACCCAGTTAGGCTCACACAAATAAATTTCAATAGCGCGCCGTGCAGACAATTTCTTACCGGGTCAACACATTCATTTGCCAGTTGTCAATCAGACTTCTTCCTTTAGCATAGCACAGCAGCCTCCGCCTCATCTATTGACGCTTACCCTCCTAACTATACTTTACCGCCATATCCATTAGGAGAGTACCCACTCAACCATGCCTTTGATAGGCCAATTGTGTTGTCGTTAAAAAATTATCTACATTGTTTGGTTGAAATAGATATCCCTCAAGAACCAATCCTGTAGCACTTTTCGTGCCCGACCATCAGACTTTTTAATGACCTGCCCCTACACACACTGCGGTAGATAAAGCGGTATCCCTAGCAACCATACTCTACTCAAGATCAAGTGTTAAGATCGCATAACTTGACCACATCATTTTGATCACATCGGCCTCAATCTACCAGCAGAGCCTTTGTAATCTACTTATTGGGCACCCCTGATCTAGAGCTTCTTGAAAATCAATAACAAGAGAATGAAAGACATTAACCTTTGCATGTTACTTGATAATTAGTACAACAATCTCCTTTTGCCATGCAGTCATCAGAGCAGTGACATGCGCTCTCCTCACTTCTCGCTTCACCACATCGATCTTTTGTGCATTCGTAGCCACGTGCTAAAAAAAGAGAAATGAAAACTAAATTAAAATTGGTTAAAATGGAAAGCTGAATCATTTGTAAATCAAAACCTTTCAGAATCAGTGGAATCAGACGTTATTTGAAAAGCTGATCTCTCTTTTCTGTTGTTTATTGAAAACATTCTATTTAGTTGAAGGTAAATTCTTATTGGAATTGTGTCATAGGGGGGTACTTTTGTATACAAACTGTAATAGAAAGGCTTAATTTTACCAAGTACAGAAAAATTACGGTTTACCCAAGTATCCAATGTAAATAAATGTAGTTACCCACACAATTATCCATTGAATATATAGATATAATCACATATTAAAGGGATGCTTTTTTTTAAATATAGATACCAAGAGAATGAAGAACATTGATAATAGGAGTAAATTAGAAAGTTGCATACTCTATCTGAATCATGAAAGAAAGAATTTGGGTTTACTATCTCTTTAAGAGATTATACATTATCACAAATGAAATAGGACATGAAGGATCTTAACATTTGACCTACAATGTCTTATAGAACTCATGTCATCTGTATCTTAGAAGGCATGCGTTCATCTCTGAAGCCAAGAATGATGACAACAAGGAGAAATGATAATACAGAAAAATGTATCAAAAGTGACCTTAGTAATCCCCAGATTACTTAACCAAACAAAACCAAATGCTACAAATTCTTAGGGTACTCTAAATACAGTGCTCCAAACACAATTCACAAGTCAGAGAAGGATGATAGATACAAAACCCATAAAGTGCTGTTACTACAATGAGTTGCCACGTTCACCTCTCTTTGGGTTAACTAGTTGGCTAAATCATAATAAATGTTTACCAATATCCACATAGAATGTGTTTTTGGAAAACATAACATGTTTAATCTCATTAGTACTGCAAGGACACTCAAAAAAATTACTATGCATGTTTCTGGGTAGGAAGGACAGATGCCTATATAACGATTTAATGCTAAATAAAAGGAAAAAAATTGCCCACATGCAGGTGAGTTTTTTGATCTGTGGACCCAAAGAGTCTATATGCACAGAGTGAGTGCATAGGGTTGTGTTTCTTAGAGCAGTGATTTTTAACCTTTTTTTGCCGTGGCACACTTTTTTACATTAAAAAAATCCTGTGGCACACCACCATCCCAAAATTAAAAAAAAAAAAAAAATCACACATTGTAGCCTAATATAGCATATATATATATATATATATATATATATATATACATACACACACACAAACACACACATACTGTATGTATTGTGCTGTTATGCCATGCCTCCTACAAACTACCCCTGCACTGGGAGTAAAAAACAAGCAAAGCTTAAAAAATATGTCACACTGTTGTCAGTCTGCCGTGGCACACCTGAGGATCTCTCACGGCACACTAGTGTGCCACGGCACACTGGTTGAAAAACACTGTCTTAGAGAATTACACAAAAATTGAACGTGTGCAGAAGTTAACAGTTTTATATATTTATGAGATTACAATTGTTTATATATACACATATATATGCGTTCCTAAGCCAGACCCAGAAAAACAGATGTTCCTGTGTGTTTACAATGCACACAGTACAAAAAGAAGCCTTTATTGAAAGAAATACAAAACATGCATACATCTCTCCTTAAAAAAAAAAACTCTAACTACAGTGTATGCCGAGATCTTTGTGAAACTGTAAAACATAGAAACAGTATTATGTTGCAGAAGTTATGAGTACAGCAAAGTATAAGTGGCAAAGCCACAAATAAGTTTAGCAAGGTCTGTCCTAACAAATATCCTTATGTCCTATTAGCCCTTTAAACAGAGTCTAACAAACTGAACACTGTTTGATTTAGGGGCTTGCTGGTATCATACCCTGTCTTAGGTAAAACGTCATAAAAAGTGACATTCATTGAATCTAGCAGGTATTTATTAAGTGGTTTATTTAATTAGAGAGAGTGGGGACTCAGACCAGATGAAATACAACCCCCTCCTACATTCAGTATCTCAAAACCACACTTACTGTATGTCTTGCTCCAATTAACCCCTTCACCCCCAGAGACACTTTCAGGAATTATTTTCATTTCTAATTAGTGGTTTTTATTTTATTTTGTTAAAGATTATCTGATGGCAAACTAATTTATGTAATCATATAGACATTACCAAGAGAGTGTCAAACATCATAAAAAAGGATCTATATACTTACATAAATAAGAAAAAGCACACACATTTTTTATCATTTTAATAAAAATTGCTTCTTACCTACACATATTTTAAAATTGAATTTGCAAGTGGAAAGCATGATATTGACCAGGCTAAAAAAGATTTTTTTGGAACTGGTCACAATTCCTTTAAGTATAACTGCATAGCTAAGAATGCAATTACAGTAGCCAGACCAAGAGATTGTGCAATATTTACTCCATCCCTCCATACAAGTCCACGTATAAGGTGAGCTTTGCATGAAGCAGAATAGCACAGTATACATTTAAAGGGACAGCAAAGTCATAATTAGACATTCCTGATTTCATGACCGTACATACAATTTTAAACAACTTTCCATTTTACTTCTATAATTTAATTTAACTCCTTATCTTGTTATTCTTTGTTGAAGGGTTTATCTAGATAAGCTCAGCACCTGGGTGCTAGCTGCTGATTGGTGGCATATTGTCATTGGCTGACACCTGTAGGCTTGCCAGAAACCGCAGTTATGAAGCAGCGGTCACAAGAGCTGCTGGTGCAATGCTGAATACGGAGAGCGTATTGCTCTCCGCATTCAGCGAGGTCTGTCGGACCTGATCCGCACTGTTGGATCAGGTCCAACAGACCGTTGTAAAATAGGCCTCCAGGTGTTCAGTTAGCAACCAGTAGTGCATTACTGCTCAATCAACAAATGATACCAAGAGAATGAAGCAAATTTGATAATAGAAGTAAACTTGAAAATTGTTTAAAAAAATTGTATGTTCTACCTAAATCATGAAAGAAAAATATTGGGTTCCATGTCCCTTTAAAATAAGGTATAAGGACTGTGCATATGGTGTGAGAGGCTATCTGGTCTAGGTATCATGTGGGTATATACCTAACTTTAAAGGGTGTAGGGTCTGAGGTGAGAAGGCTGTGTTCCACCATGGATAGTGACCAGATATAAAGAGAGTACATTCATAAAAACCGTATTCGATAGACAGATATTGCAAGATATCAGGGACAACATGCAAGAAGGGAAACAGGAGTGGAACATAAAATTTGTGCCCATAAATTATTATGAAACTATTAAAATGTGTGTAGGCCAGGCACAAAAATAATAATTTGGAAACAAACAGGAAGAAGTAGACAAATTATATGTAAAAATCTTTAGTGCGATGCAACTCAAAATATGTATGAAAACCATGTGTTAAAATCGTAGTAATATTTCAGGGCATTTTGCTTTATGTTGTGCCGTTTTTCCCACTATTGAAAACAAATTGTACTTTTCATCTAAAAATAGCATGCACATTTTACAAAATAATTCTACTACAAAATAAAAAACAGATATGAACAGATGTTTAATGGTCTTACAATGTAAAATTAAAAAGTGCAATATAAACCAATACATTTTAAATACTGCAGCTGCTCAGAGTGCCAGTGGGGCTTGTATCATGTCAGTAATTAACAAATTGAGCCATTACCAGATGGTATAGCACCTTAGGTTCTCTGAGCAAGTGCTATGTTTAAAATGCTAGTGCACGGTGCATACTTAAATACACTTAATACAGCTATAGCTTTTATTAGAAGCATTTTTGCCAATGTATATTATAAAAATGCAACAATATGGATTCCAATTTTGGCTGGAATGTCCCTTTCAATAAGTAGATCCATACCAGCATTCTCTGTGTACAATGCATCTAGCAGATTATTGGCATTATTGGTAGTTGCATTTTAGGCTCGCAATGTATCAAAGGTTTTCAGTAGAAAGGCTATTTAAATGGATTTGCTGCTCAAAATATATATATTTTTCTTAATTGTTTGGTAAAGTATAGCTCTAGGTATCAAAAAAACTTTCATTAAAATGTATTTATGCACTGATTCACAGTGTAAGCAAGTCAACCCGAACATCCAAAAAGGAAGTCTGTGCTTTCCAGAAATTTTTTTTTTAAACAAATGAGTTTGAAATTAAAGGGTTACTCAAGAAACAAAAATGCTTTTTAGCTCATTAAAAACATTCTAATTCGAAAAATGTACATATTTTAATTCAAGATAATGCTGTTTAACCATAGCAAAGAGCATAAAAACACATAGGTAAAGACCTCAAAAGCTTTGTGTTACAATATCCCTTTAAAAGTACACCCACTTCCCTATATTAAGAAGATAAATTAAATAAGACTTTGGGAGTTGTCAAGCATGTCCAGGCACGATCTGTATTTTTTAACTAAATTTTATAAAAAATATATATTGTTTACTTTTTTTTTTTTTTTTTTTATTACCCCATGCCAGAAATCCTTGTATTAAAGTGATACTAAACCCAATTTTTTTCTTTTATGATTTGGATAGAGCAGAAATTTTAAGCAACTTTCTAATTTACTCCTATTATATTTTTTCTTTGTTCTCTTGCTATCTTTATTTGAAAAGCAGGGATATAATTCTTAGAAGCAGGCCCAATCTGCCACCAATCAGTAAGCACTATCTAGTGTGCTGAACCAAAAATGGGCTGGCTGATGCTAAGTTTACATTTCTGCTTTTTCAAATAAAGATAGCAAGAGAATGGAGAAATTGATAATAGGAGTAAACTAGAAAGTTGCTTAAAATTGCTGCTCTATATGAATCATAAAAGAAAATATTTGGGTTTAGTGTCCCTTTAAAGATCTCATGTTTTCTATTGCGTAGCATGGCAATGAATAACTCAAGAGATTGACAAAGTTACAACAATGTTCAATTCTCTGGAACTAGGGAAATAATGTAATTGCTATACAACTTAAAAATAATGTTTGTACTTTTTAAAGCTATAAGTGAAGCTTCCTGTTACTCTAACAAATGGTTTGAAAGTGACATAAAAACACAAATTTTTACTTTCACAATTCCGATAGAGAATACAGTTTTAATCAACTTTCCAATTCACTTCTATTATCTAATTTGCTTCATTCTCTTGGTATCCTTTGTTGAAGGAGCAGCAATGCACTACTATGAGCTAGCTGAACACATCAGGTGAGCCAATGGCAAGAGACATATGAAACCACCAATCAGCAGCTTGCTCCCAGTAGTGCATTGCTTCTCCTGAGCCTAGGTGTATTTTTTTTAACAAAGGATACTAAGAGAATGAAGCAACAGATAACAAAAGTAAATTGGGAAGTTAATATTTACATGATCTAAGTGATGAACGTTTAATTAACCCTTCATGGGTCAATGGGCACTTACCGGACTTTAAACAGTGCTCATCAAAATCTTGACAACAACTGTTGTAGCTCTTACAAAGATTGTCACATCGGCAGCCAGGAGGCTCAGCCTCTTGAAGTTCAAAGCACCGACCCTTGCAGGAGCCAGAAGTGCTGATCCAAGAAGAATCGGACAGAACTGCAAAGAAAAAAAAATGGAAACCAAAATAACATATCAGGACAAAGGTTGGAAGTTAAAGAGACACTAAACACTAAATAAATGCTAGATAGAATGAGGCAGTCAAAGAAAAGATTTGTCTGAGAATAACAACATGTAGATGTATCGTTTAAAGGCACAACTGGCTGTTACTCCAGAGGACACAGCCAGTAAATCAGTTAGGGATATCATATGGATGTATTCACTAGTGTCCTCTGGACTAACAACCAATTGTGTCTTAGTGTTCTTCAGAAGCAACAGTAAACACAGATTTTTCATGCATAGACACGGTTATGTATCCAAAGCAAAGATTAGTTTTAGTCTAGTCAAAATTAGCTTTTCGTGATTCAGATAGGGCATGCAATTTCAAACAACTTTCCAATTTACTTTAATATCAAATTTGCTTTGCTCTCTTGGTATTCTTTGTAGAGAGCTAAACCTAAGTAGGCTCATATGCTAATCTCTAAGACGTTGAACTGCCTCTTACCTCAGTGCATTTCGACAGTTTTTGACAGTTAGACAACGTTAGTTCATGTGTGCCATATAGAAAACATTGTGCTTACTCCTGTGGAGTTATTTATGAGTCAGCACTGATGGGCTCAAATGCAAGTATGTCAAAAGAACTGAGATAAGGGGGCAGTTTGCAGAGATTTAGAAACAAGGTAATCACAGGAGGTAAAACGTGTATTAATATAAGTGTTAGTTATGCAAAACTGGGGAATGGATAATAAAGAGATTATCTATCTTTTAAACAATACAAATTCTGGAGTAGACTGTCCCTTTAAAGGGATATAAAAACATAATTTATGCTTACCTGATAAATTCCTTTCTTCTGTTGTGTGATCAGTCCACGGGTCATCATTACTTCTGGGATATAACTCCTCCCCAACAGGAAATGCAAGAGGATTCACCCAGCAGAGCTGCATATAGCTCCTCCCCTCTACGTCAGTCCCAGTCATTCGACCAAGAATCAACGAGAAAGGAGTAACCAAGGGTGAAGTGGTGACTGGAGTATAATTTAAAAGATATTTACCTGCCTTAAAACAGGGCGGGCCGTGGACTGATCACACAACAGAAGAAAGGAATTTATCAGGTAAGCATAAATTATGTTTTCTTCTGTTATGTGTGATCAGTCCACGGGTCATCATTACTTCTGGGATACCAATACCAAAGCAAAAGTACACGGATGACGGGAGGGATAGGCAGGCTCATTATATAGAAGGAACCACTGCCTGAAGAACCTTTCTCCCAAAAATAGCCTCCGAAGAAGCAAAAGTGTCAAATTTGTAAAATTTGGAAAAAGTATGAAGCGAAGACCAAGTTGCAGCCTTGCAAATCTGTTCAACAGAGGCCTCATTCTTAAAGGCCCAAGTGGAAGCCACAGCTCTAGTGGAGTGAGCTGTAATTCTTTCAGGAGGCTGCTGACCAGCAGTCTCATAGGCTAAACGTATTATGCTACGAAGCCAAAAAGAGAGAGAGGTAGCAGAAGCTTTTTGACCTCTCCTCTGTCCAGAATAAACGACAAACAGGGAAGAAGTTTGGCGAAAATCTTTAGTTGCCTGCAAGTAGAACTTGAGGGCACGAACTACATCCAGATTGTGTAGAAGACGTTCCTTCTTTGAAGAAGGATTTGGACACAAGGATGGAACAACAATCTCTTGATTGATATTCCTGTTAGTGACCACCTTAGGTAAGAACCCAGGTTTAGTACGCAGAACCACCTTGTCTGAGTGAAAAATCAGATAAGGAGAATCACAATGTAAGGCTGATAACTCAGAGACTCTTCGAGCCGAGGAAATAGCCATTAAAAACAGAACTTTCCAAGATAACAATTTTATATCAATGGAATGAAGGGGTTCAAATGGAACACCCTGTAAAACGTTAAGAACTAAGTTTAAACTCCATGGCGGAGCAACAGCTTTAAACACAGGCTTGATCCTAGCTAAAGCCTGACAAAAAGCCTGGACGTCTGGATTTTCTGACAGACGCCTGTGTAACAAGATGGACAGAGCTGAAATCTGTCCCTTTAATGAACTAGCTGATAAACCCTTTTCTAATCCTTCTTGTAGAAAAGACAATATCCTAGAGATCCTAACCTTACTCCAGGAGTAATGTTTGGATTCGCACCAGTATAGGTATTTACGCCATATTTTATGGTAAATCTTTCTGGTAACAGGCTTCCTAGCCTGTATCAGGGTATCAATAACCGACTCAGAAAAACCACGTTTTGATAAAATCAAACGTTCAATTTCCAAGCAGTCAGCTTCAGAGAAGTTAGATTTTGATGTTTGAATGGACCCTGTATCAGAAGGTCCTGTCTTAGAGGTAGAGACCAAGGCGGACAGGATGACATGTCCACTAGATCTGCATACCAAGTCCTGCGTGGCCATGCAGGCGCTATTAGAATCACTGATGCTCTCTCCTGCTTGATTTTGGCAATCAATCGAGGAAGCAGCGGAAAGGGTGGAAACACATAAGCCATCCCGAAGTTCCAAGGTGCTGTCAAAGCATCTATCAGAACCGCTCCCGGATCCCTGGATCTGGACCCGTAGCGAGGAAGTTTGGCGTTCTGGCGAGACGCCATGAGATCTATCTCTGGTTTGCCCCAACGTCGAAGTATTTGGGCAAAGACCTCCGGATGAAGTTCCCACTCCCCCGGATGAAAAGTCTGGCGACTCAAGAAATCCGCCTCCCAGTTCTCCACTCCCGGGATGTGGATTGCTGACAGGTGGCAAGAGTGAGACTCTGCCCAGCGAATTATCTTTGATACTTCCACCATTGCTAGGGAGCTTCTTGTCCCTCCCTGATGGTTGATGTAAGCTACAGTCGTGATGTTGTCCGACTGAAACCTGATGAACCCCCGAGTTGTTAATTGGGGCCAAGCTAGAAGGGCATTGAGAACTGCCCTCAATTCCAGAATGTTTATTGGAAGGAGACTCTCCTCCTGATTCCATAGTCCCTGAGCCTTCAGAGAATTCCAGACAGCGCCCCAACCTAGTAGGCTGGCGTCTGTTGTTACAATTGTCCAGTCTGGCCTGCTGAATGGCATCCCCCTGGACAGGTGTGGCCGATGAAGCCACCATAGAAGAGAATTTCTGGTCTCTTGATTCAGATTCAGAGTAGGGGACAAATCTGAGTAATCCCCATTCCACTGACTTAGCATGCATAATTGCAGAGGTCTGAGGTGTAGGCGTGCAAAAGGTACTATGTCCATTGCCGCTACCATTAAGCCGATCACCTCCATGCATTGAGCTACTGACGGGTGTTGAATGGAATGAAGGACACGGCATGCATTTTGAAGCTTTGTTAACCTGTCCTCTGTCAGGTAAATCTTCATTTCTACAGAATCTATAAGAGTCCCCAAGAATGGAACTCTTGTGAGAGGAAAAAGAGAACTCTTCTTTTCGTTCACTTTCCATCCATGCGACCTTAGAAATGCCAGAACCAACTCTGTATGAGACTTGGCAGTTTGAAAGCTTGAAGCTTGTATTAGAATGTCGTCTAGGTATGGAGCTACCGAAATCCCTCGCGGTCTTAGTACCGCCAGAAGGGCACCCAGAACCTTTGTGAAGATTCTTGGAGCCGTAGCCAATCCGAATGGAAGAGCTACAAACTGGTAGTGCCTGTCTAAGAAGGCAAACCTTAGATACCGGTGATGATCTCTGTGGATCGGTATGTGAAGGTAAGCATCCTTTAAATCCACTGTGGTCATGTACTGACCCTCTTGGATCATGGGTAAGATTGTCCGAATAGTTTCCATTTTGAACGATGGAACTCTTAGGAATTTGTTTAGAATCTTTAAATCTAAGATTGGCCTGAAAGTTCCCTCTTTTTTGGGAACTACAAACAGGTTTGAGTAGAACCCTTGTCCTTGTTCCGACCGCGGAACCGGATGGATCACTCCCATTATTAACAGATCTTGTACGCAGCGTAGAAACGCTTCTCTCTTTATCTGGTTTGTTGACAACCTTGACAGATGAAATCTCCCTCTTGGGGGAGATATTTTGAAGTCTAGAAGGTATCCCTGAGATATGATCTCTAGTGCCCAGGGATCCTGAACATCTCTTGCCCAGGCCTGGGCGAAGAGAGAGAGTCTGCCCCCTACTAGATCCGGTCCCGGATCGGGGGCTCTCGGTTCATGCTGTCTTTGGGGCAGCAGCAGGTTTCCTGGCCTGCTTGCTCTTGTTCCAGGACTGGTTAGGCTTCCAGCCTTGCCTGTAACGAGCAACAGCTCCTTCCTGTTTTGGTGCAGTGGAGGTTGATGCTGCTCCTGTTTTAAAGTTCCGGAAGGGACGAAAATTAGACTGTCTAGCCTTAGCTTGGCTTTGTCTTGAGGTAGGGCGTGGCCCTTACCTCCTGTAATGTCAGCGATAATCTCTTTCAAACCGGGCCCAAATAAAGACTGCCCCTTGAAAGGTATATTAAGTAATTTGGACTTAGAAGTAACATCAGCTGACCAGGATTTTAGCCACAGCGCCCTACGTGCCTGTATGGCGAATCCTGAGTTCTTAGCCGTAAGTTTGGTTTAAATGTACTACGGCCTCCGAAATGAAGGAATTAGCTAGTTTAAGGACTCTAAGCCTGTCCGTAATGTCGTCTAGCGTAGATGAACTAAGGTTCTCTTCAAGCGACTCAATCCAAAATGCTGCCGCAGCCGTAATCGGCGCGATACATGCAAGGGGTTGTAATATAAAACCTTGTTGAACAAACATTTTCTTAAGGTAACCCTCTAATTTTTTATCCATTGGATCAGAGAAAGCACAGCTATCCTCCACCGGGATAGTGGTACGCTTAGCTAAAGTAGAAACTGCTCCCTCCACCTTGGGGACCGTTTGCCATAAGTCCCGAGTGGTGGCGTCTATTGGAAACATCTTTCTAAATATTGGAGGGGGTGAGAACGGCACACCGGGTCTATCCCACTCCTTAGTAACAATTTCAGTTAGTCTCTTAGGTATAGGAAAAACGTCAGTACTCGCCGGTACCGCAAAGTATTTATCCAACCTACACAGTTTCTCTGGTATTGCAACGGTGTTACAATCGTTGAGAGCTGCTAAGACCTCCCCTAGTAATACACGGAGGTTCTCCAATTTAAATTTAAAATTTGAAATATCTGAGTCCAATCTGTTTGGATCAGAACCGTCACCCACAGAATGAAGCTCTCCGTCCTCATGCTCTGCGAGCTGTGACGCAGTATCAGACATGGCCCTAGCATTGTCAGCGCACTCTGTTCTCACCCCAGAGTGATCACGCTTGCCTCTTAGTTCTGGTAATTTAGACAAAACTTCAGACATAACAGTAGCCATATCTTGTAATGTTATCTGTAATGGCCGCCCAGATGTACTAGGCGCCAAAATATCACGCACCTCCCGGGCGGGAGATGCAGGTACTGCCGCGTGAGGCGAGTTAGTCGGCATAACTCTCCCTTCGCTGTTTGGTGAAATTTGTTCACATTGTACAGATTGACTTTTATTTAAAGTAGCATCAATACAGTTAGTACATAAATTTCTATTGGGCTCCACCTTGGCATTGGAACAAATGACACAGATATCTTCCTCTGAGTCAGACATGTTTAACACACTAGCAAAAAACTTACAACTTGGTTATAATCTTTTTTAGCAAAAAACGTACTGTGTCTCAAAGAGGTACTAACGATTAAATGACAGTTGAACTAGTGAACTGAAAAACAGTTATAGCATCAAACTTTAAAACAACAAAACTTTTAGCAAAGGTTTGTTCCCATTAGTAAAATAACAATAATTAAATATGACATAAAAAATACAAAGCAACGTTTTTATTCACAGTCACTATAAGAATTCTCACAGCTCTGCTGAGAGAATTTACCTCCCTTCAAAGAAGTTTGAAGACCCCTGAGATCTATCAGAGATGAACCGGATCATGCAGGAAAAATAAAAGTAACTGACTGGTATTTTTTGATGCGTAGCAAAGAGCGCCAAAAACGGCCCCTCCCTCTCCCACACAGCAGTGAAGAGAAACGAAACTGTCACAATTAAAGCAAAAAAACTGCCAAGTGGAAAATAATGCCCAAATATTTATTCACACAGTACCTCAGCAATGTAAACGATTCTACATTCCAGCAAAAACGTTTAACATGATAAATAGTTATTAAAAAGGATTAGTGACCTTTAACAGAGTAGTTCCGGTGAAATACCATCCCCAGAATACTGAAGTGTATACATACATGTCATTTTAACGGTATGGCAGGATTTTCTCATCAATTCCATTCAGAAAATAAAAACTGCTACATACCTCAATGCAGATTCATCTGCCCGCTGTCCCCTGATCTGAAGCCTTTACCTCCCTCAGATGGCCGAGAACAGCAATATGATCTTAACTACTCCGGTTAAAATCATAGTAAAAAACTCTGACAGATTCTTCTTCAAACTCTGCCAGAGAAGTAATAACACGCTCCGGTGCTATTTAAAATAACAAACTTTTGATTGAAGTCATAAAAACTAAGTATAATCACCATAGTCCTCTCACACATCCTATCTAGTCGTTGGGTGCAAGAGAATGACTGAGACTGACGTAGAGGGGAGGAGCTATATGCAGCTCTGCTGGGTGAATCCTCTTGCATTTCCTGTTGGGGAGGAGTTATATCCCAGAAGTAATGATGACCCGTGGACTGATCACACATAACAGAAGAAACAGTCTGTTTCATTTTTATAATAAAAAAGCTCTAAGCAGTGGGATAACATTGCAAACATTGCAATATGTATTATTCATCATTTTTAAAAGGATTTTAACTTGTATATCCCTTTGTTAACTTAATTTGTGCATTACTTCCTGTCACAGCCACACAAGGGGTTGGAGTATCTACAGGAAGGCAAGGTAGTAGTTTTTCCTTTGAAGTGTTGAAGGGAGACACCTAATCTATCTCCAATCAGTTTAAAGCCCCCGTTCAGTAGAGGGCTTTTGCTACAAATTCATGTGATGATAGAACATAAGTTCTGTGATGCCTGCTTGCTCATTTACCTACAAGCAGTGGCTACACAGAGTTTAGCAATAAAACAAGTAAGCTGTTTGCCATTTTTAACACAATCTGTCTAAAGGTACTGTTTCATATCCATTTAAGAAGCAATACAATGCATTTTTTTTAATTAAACTAGAATGTCTCTTTAGCAAACATGACAAGACAATACTAAGCTAAATAAATTAAGGTGAAAACTATTTGCACATACCACAGCCAAATAAAACCCAAAAGTTTCCAAAACATCATCAGGTAACATTGTTATAAAAACACATGCACAAAAGCAACAATGGTATGTGCTTGCACATGGAATTTTTCAAGGGATATAGATAACATATTTTATGGAATTGAGAATAATCTTGTCTGGATAAATTTCTGTATATAAACAAAATTCATGGATATGATTGCTAGTATTAAATGGGTCACATTTTAATGGGGTTATTTAAGCTTAACTGGAGCTTTTTGTAAGTATGTTCAACCTTATCTACTATGTTATGTTACTTCATTTTTTGGAAAGCCATTCATTTCTTACCTCAACATAAAATTCATATAACTTTTATTCCCCTTGGAATTTACTAAGAAATGCAGATCACGTCCTGTGACATGTGAGGAACTGTACACCAATGACCTTTTGTAAACTTTCTTCAACCCTGGTAAACATTTGCCCTACAAAGCCAGTTTCAGGTCTTATTCATGTCTCTTTGTTTTCCTGAGGGAAAAGACCTTCCAGGAGACCAGACAGACAATTTAATTGTCAATTTAAAGAAAATGTTTTTCTATGCGATTTAGAAACGTTCACTTAAAAAAACAAACAAACAAAAAAAACACCTGTGATAGAAAACAAATACCTCAATGTCTGAGGGCTGAAAATATTTTAAACAAAGTAGTTAGTCAATACAGTATGTAGCAAACCGTTAAAATAACCTTAAAAAGGTTCCACTAGTTACTTAGAGCTGCAAAAAAAAAAAAAATAAGTACACTACGTTGATCAAATCCCTTATATATTTCAAGTCTACATCATTCATGCCTACTGTATTTTAATTTAATTTCACTGTTCTCTGTTATGAACTCCAAAATATTCTATCCAGTATATATAAAATCAGCATTTAAAAGGGACATGATATCCAAATGTTGAATCACTTGAAAATTATACAGCATATCTGTAAAAAAGTTTACTAGAAGACAAAAAAAACAAAAAAAAACAGGAAGATATTTTACATAAAAGTTTACTTAGTAGTTACATCCTATAGAAAATGCACTTTAAAGGGACATAAACCCCATTTTTTTTCTTTCAGGATTGAAATAAAACAACGTTCCTTTGTTTTCTTGCTGAAAAGCAGGAAGGTCGTAAGTTCAGGGGTGTGCATGTGTCTGCAGAGCTTGAAAAAGGCCTGTAAGAGGCTGAAACACGTTCTTTTATCCTGTATTTTAATAAATGTATTTTATGTTGGTGTATAAATAGTCACTTGCAGATTGCCACATTGGTATACTGTTAAGTGTTCTCAACACCTTTACCCTTTGCACATTGCTGACACCTGTGACGTCATCATTGGACCCGAGGAGAAGTCGCTACAGGTTAACAGCACGAGGGATGCTCCGGGTCTAGCGAGTGATTGCATACTGTTTGGGTTTCCCAGGATTGTACTGCACTATATTCACTTTCATCCTGCGAGTAGTTCTATTCTGCATGTCTTGTCCAGTGTTTATGCTTACTTCACTAGAGAAGTTTTTTCACCTTCTAGAGATCCGCTGCAACCGGCACGAGAGTTGGGAAGACGCTGTTGATACATCACTATATCCACACACTGTGTATCCAATTTTGATTGTATTGCATTAGTTTTGTTATGTATATTGTATCAATCTAAATATATTTAATGTTACTAAAGCGGGCAAGTACTTAATTCACAAGCTCTGTTGCCGTATATTCTTGTGAGATATATATATATATATATTATAGTCATGTCCCTTTTTAAGCAAATAATCAGAATACATGTCCCGGGACAAGCAAGGCATCCTGTATCCTGCAGCCACCTTATTTAGTAAGACCGACGTCAAAGGAAAAGCGAAGTTATTATCATCTAAACATGGGTAATGGATAAAAACACACTTACAAGTGTAAATGATATATGGACTGACGTTAAGCCATAATCAGAGACTTGCATAATCACTGCACACCTGGTACGGTATATTCTTTACAGAGTCCTGGTTAGACAGCTTTACAACCCAATAGAAATATAATGCAAAATTAGCTTTATATAAACCAATAAGAGGAAAAGCAGAGGGGGGGGGGGGATCCTTTACTACCATACATTAATAATGTCTGCTGAAATGTTAAAACCCAGGGGTATCTTGGTTTGTAATGTGAATATCCAATAAGCTTCTCTCTTTAAAAAGGAGGCTGTCCACATTACTCCCCGCCCCCCCACACACACACCATCCATTTAAATGCCCCCACGTGACACTGATGCTTTTCTATAAAATGGGTCATTGACCCCATTGGTCATTGACCCTGAACAGGGTCATTCAAGTGTTCCCTGATACACATTCCCACCTCTCTTGTGGTCAATCCTACATACTGCAGGTTCCAATCTGTACATATCATGTAAACCACACGGTGTGTCCTACAGCTAGTACAGCTGCTCACTTCATATAATATGCGAGTAATCTTTGATTGGAATCGTCCCGTCACCAACTCATGACTGCATGCTTTACAGTTTGTTGTCCCATATTTATAGTACCCTTTAAAGTATAACAATAGATAGAATATTTTCTAAAACGTACCATGCTTGGTGAGAAGAGATTCCCTAAAGTACGATTTCTCCTCAAAATAAAGCGACAACTGCTTCTAACTGTACAGATCTTCATCTCCCATTAAAATGGGTAAATTACTTTTAATGATTTTCACTATATTATTATTATTATCGGTTATTTGTAGAGCGCAACAGATTCCGCAGCGCTAATATCATTATATTGATTGCTAAATTGAGTACTAAATGTCAAATTTGTTTTCAGCCACTTTTCTGTGTAAGTTTGTATCTTTCAAGAGACACTGCCTCCCAATGCTATTGGCGGAGGCCCTTTGTATGAGCTCTAATTTATAACCCCTATCCAAGAGTCTATGTATTCCAGGTCCTTTTTTTTCCATCTGAGCAGTTTTGTATAAGCCTGATATATTCACCTTTTATTAAAGCAAAGCCTGTATAATTCTTGGGATGAGAGCTCCTTGCATCCAAAAGGCTATTTACTATAGATTTCCGAAATAATCAACTCAGAATTTGCTTCCCTTGTCTATCAGCCTATCTCCTCTAGTATAGGTGAACTCCAGACCCACTCTGTTGTCATTCAAATAAGATACAAAATTATTATCCAAAAATAGATTCCCCTCATAAACATGGGACAGCTCCCACCTACCCATGAAAAGGTTGGCATTGGAGTGGGCAAACTTTGCACTCATCGCCGTCCCACCTCTTTGGATGCAATCTAGCTATGCTTCACATGCAAGTGCAGAGAAATATGTTAACACTAAAACAGTGATAGCGTTTACTAGGAGCATTTTGCCAATACATGTATATATTGCAAATATGTTTCTGTTCAAAGATGTAATTCATCTATGTGTATTTAAATTTTGACCAGAATGTCCTATTAAGTGAAATCCCCCAAGATCACAGTAAAACAAAGTGCGAAAAGAGTAGCTAATGATCACAATAGCTTTCTTTTCGTAAATAGAGATGTTCAGGTGATCTTTTCTTGACAACTTTGTTTACAGAAATGCTGCATCACTCTCACATGATTTAGCATATGAGAATACCTCTTAAAAAATATGTTTTTTCCAGACCAATAAAAAGTGAAACACATAAATCAATATCACTTGTGTCCTTTCTGTTAATATTAATTGGCTGAGAAGGACAATTCCCATAGATTTAATTATGGAAAGCAACATATCACTAAAAGTCTGCTAAAAAAAAAAAAAAACATTTGTTTATCCAGGTCAGGAGCCCTCTTTAAAGTGAAGGTTAAGTTTACATGTGTTCAAGACATTAATGCATCATTGGCTAATATAATAAGCTGTTCGCTAAATTTATTCCATGTTATATGACATATTTCATTTTTTTTTTATTATACTAAGCTGCCTACCGTTAGCGTCTAAACTCCACCCCACCTCAGCTTCTGGATTTTGGATGCTGTTACGTATAGAGCGGCCCCACCCGCTCTATGCGCATCTCCAAAGCTCGTACACGACGAGCGCAAGCATTGCGCATGAGCAAACCTCAGATGTCTATCACCAATGCGCATGCAATACTCCTCAATCACAAACAACAATGCGCATGCGTTAATCGCCGTTTGCAACATAGCGCTGAAGGAACAACTATATAGTGTTCATTCAGTGCAATGTTGTGCGATTGAGAGATTAGCAGTTTTTGTTTAAGACCGGACACGTTGGTAACAATATTTAGTGTAGGTGGTCCTATTTAAAGCTACTACGCATGCGCGAACGGGAGCGCGCGCTGGAGTACAAAATATAGAATAGGACAGTAGCGCATGCGCTTTTGGAATAGTAGGCGGGTGACGTAGATCCACGGCCACCTAACGGCCAGAAATTCAATTGGTACTTATAAGAACGTGATCAAGAGGGGAAAAAAAACAAAAAAAAAGGGTTGATTGTTATCATCTTAAAATAGAGATTTTATACAGCGATAACTTTATTTCAAAGATGATTTCATACAGGTTGATGAATGAAACTCATATTTATTTGTGACAGATAATTGAATTCTATTTCGATATACAGGTAAGTTTACCTTCACTTTAAGATAAAATACAAGAGAAATAAAAGGACAACAGTGTCTGAGGGGAGAATATAGCCCTAGAGCTTTGAATGCTGACACAGATTGTCTATTAAAAACCTTGGGAATGCCAATGGGAGAGTGGGACACAGTTGATAGATAATTGGAAACACTGTTAAAATAACACATTATTATAGGAATTATTGACACATGGAAAAGGTTTGTAGCAAATGAAGCCAGTTCCATCAGATATAAAAAGAAAAACATTACTGTCCCTAATTAATTATTTTACTTGTTATGTTTGTGGTAATAACAGAGCCCCTGACAAAAGGGACACTGGATTGGTGGTTGTTTGGGCATCAGGAACACTGTTCACAGGTAGTGAGGGTATAGTGTGAGCACTTTGCAGAAAGTAAGTTGAGGTATTGGTTCCCAATGTCAAGCAAGAAATGCATGTAATGTATTAGTTCAAGAGGTCATTAATATGGAATAAGATCGCTGTAAAAAAGACACGTGATGCTTAGATTTGTATTCGTATGTCACAATATATGTAGAGTTGTAAAGAATCAAAACATGAGCCATTTTGTGAGCAATCTTATTCCATACATTAACAGCATCGGAAAAAGAATTAGTTAAATAAAAAAAACACAAAACAAGCAGACCTTGTAATGTTTCATTTATTTGACATCAATCACCATTTCAGAGACAATAGTGTCAAGTACTCACAGTTACCAAGCTCTGACGTGTGCAGACTGAACAAGGAATCAATGTTCTAAAGCTATTTAGCAGTCTTGCTATTGAATCTATTGTGCAGAGAAGTTTACTGATAATTCTGTTTAGGACAAACAAACAAAAAAATGATGTTATAGCCTCAGCCTCTTAAAAGTTTTGCCCCATTTGTATCCAACATTTTCTCAGACACCAATCCAGAGTTCTCAAAAAAAAATGTTTTGGACAAATTGACTAAATATTTAAGTTCATGGGTTTAGCCAGATTTTGACATTATTTGCTCATTAATCCTTATTTCCTAAGGGGAAAATATTCAGGTCAGCAGAAGAGTAGTTGGACAGCAGTTTAAAACTTAAATAAACTAGTAATTAGTGTTACTGCTATAAAAAAAAACAGCAGCAGCACAAAAAACGTTTATCAAATGGGGTCAAGATTGTCAAGAACAAAAGTGAAGCTTACCCACTTAGCCAACACAGGAACCAATCAATTAACAAGGACATTTCAAAAATGTTACACTATTAAATAGTGATTTAGCAGTCGTACAAATCCAATGCACATTTACTCAATATCAACCATAAAATTATGTGAGATAAAATAAATGTATTGCTGGAGTCTGTAAGTGGTTGCATCAAAATGAACGAGAAGAAACGCACTGCTTATAAATGGCACTGCTTATAGGTGCCCAAAGTTTATCAGTAGCTGCCTAGTTTTCCTATTGATAATACCAGTCCTGATATTTATTAAAGTGAACGTAAATTCTAGCGTTTGTGAAATGCTAGGATTTACTAGTGCAATAAATAAAGGGGACTAAAAGGGGACTAAAAGACTAAAAGTTCCATTATTTGTCAGCAGCGTTTGCCGTGCTGAGGGCCTCAGGTAGCCCACGGCAGAATGCTATTTTTTCAATGTGACATTTCCACCTCTTAGCCAATAGCCATGCGGCCCAGCTGGCATTATGCCGGGGAGCTAGCACGCTATTGGCTAACATCACCTCACTGCAAAAAGAGCGTTCTGCAATGGTCGGCATGAGTCACTCAGCGCAGCTAACGCTGCAGACAAATAAAGGAACTTTCAGCATGAAGTATTTTATACTTAATGTCTGAAAGTCCCCTTTATTTGTTCCACTGGTAAATCCAAGCGTTTCAAAAACACCATCACTTTAAGGAAAGTTTGAACATACTGCCTAAAACCAACATTCTCACATCTAAAAAAATGTCAGAGACTCTCCTTGCAACATAAGAACTAGAATGCAATGTGTTCCAACACCCCAAGCAGCATAGCTTCCCAATAATGGCTAGAGTCGTTAGACTGCTGTTTTAGCTGTTTGTGCACACAGCACACGATGAAATGCATGAATCAAACCTTTTACTATAAAATCCCTAAATATCCGTGGGCAACTAACTGGACAACTTTAATAATCTGTACATAAAAAAGTAGACATAAAAATAAAAAAAAAGGTATAGAAAGGTAAAAAAAAAACCACACAACAAAAAAAAAAACCATACACAGCACAGAAGCATTTTTACAACATACTTCCATTAGCAAAACTACTTCTAGTAAATATTATTATTGTTTCTCAGAGGCATATGCACATATCCTGCGAGGGCCCGTGCACAAGTATTCAAACACTACACCTTCTCAGAGTCAGCAGTAGCTTCTATGACACAAATATATTCACAGACGCTATACACACCACCACCAGCAATCTGAGGAGGATTGGTGTTTGAGCAGTAAATCACTCCAAAAGGATTCTCTTAAACCTAACCCTTTCAAGCCGGGACTTATTTGTCTACATCGGGACTGTAAACAAATAAGTAAAAATGTAAATAAAAAAATTGTGATTGCATGATCTCAATGATGGGATGCAGGTCAGGGGGTAGTGTCTATGACGCTAGGCATGCTCTCCAGTCCATGATCCTGTTTACAAAGTGGTTATGGCTTCAGGAAAGCCAAACGACAAAGACGTTCCATGCTGTCCTAGCAGTGCTAAACCCCCAGTGCAGTTAGGATGCCATGAAAGGTCCAAATGGCAGAAAAGGGTTAACAAGGGCTAAAGACCAACTCATGTTTGTTTTTATAACAGAATAAATGATTGGTCACATGGTGTCTTCTTCTGAGCTACAAATTAGCTTTATAGCCAGACAGCATCTTCTTTCTGGATAAAGACGTGTCTTACACAGAGCATAGTGCCTAGTATACATCTGTTCTTTTAGACACAATCAGTAGCCGTTTGACATGTTCTGGCAGGTCAAGCCATCCTGACCTTGTTAGGATAAAAAAAAAAATCTGATCCCAGGTTACAAAGCTGGATAACACCAGTTTTAGTCATTGGAAAAAGTAACAAAGAGATAGTGACCCCGGGGTGTCAGTCATAGTGTATATACACTCGAGGGCCTTGTTTAGGAAGTTAAATAATTAAAAGAGGCATTGTTATGCTAATTCTGGTAGCCAACGGTCTGCAGTACAAAATGTATATGCTCTAACGATAACGTATTCTTTCATTAGCATATCCATGTCATTGTGATGGAAAAATTGTGTTCTAATTTGTAACTCACTGTGGGAATCTGCATAGACAATAAACACAGAAATACAGTCCTATATGGGAGCTGCAGAGAACTACAGTTCCAGAGTAGGACACAGTTGGTCAGCCAATCCACAGCAGCAGTCACAAAATCTTGCCAGTAACCAATTCAGCTCAGAAGCAGCAATAATTTGTGTCTCCAAGCAGGAATATACCTATGTGTTTAACCCATTTGCAGGCGTTAAACACAGAGATCCACAGTGAATGGTGCAGAAATCACGTTCCTTTAATGTCACTTTTCCCACTACAATGTACTTTTAAGGCACAGGAAATGGGCTTCACTGTCTGTTCAAAGATCCCCATTCAGCAAGTTTTGGAAATACTTAAGTTAGCAAATAGTCAGGGCCAGAATGATGAACGTATGAACATATGCTGCAAATCAGCCATCAGCTGCAAGCAGTTAAGGTTTCACCCTTTGCATGAGTACGTGCACAAATAAGCTACAACCAACAATTTTATATAATTATATTTGAAATAACAGCTGTCCTTTTTATATATTAACACATTAACAATTTAATTCTGTTTTTAAAATTTGCTTCATTTTCTTGACATTATTTGTTGAAGGAGCAACAATGCACTACTGGGAGCGAGCTAAACATATCAGGAGAGCCAATCAGAGGTATAATATATATAGCTACCAATCAGCAGCTAGATCCAAGTAGTACATAGCTGCTTCCACACCTACCTAAATATACTTTTCAACAAAGGATACTAAGAGAAACAAAGCAAATTAGATAACAGAAATAAATTGGAAATTTGCTTAAAAGGGACAGTCTAGTCCAAAAAAAAAACTTTCATGATTCAGATAGGGCATGTAATTTTAAACAATTTTCCAATTTACTTTTATCACCAATTTTATTTGTTCTCTTGGTATTCTTAGTTGAAAGCTTAACCTAGGAGGTTCATATGCTAATTTCTTAGACCTTGAAGGCCGCCGCTTAAGAATGCAATTTCACAGGTTTTTCACCACTAGAGGGTGTTAGTTCATGTTTTTCATATAGATAACACTGTGCTCGTGCACGTGACGTTACCTGGGAGCCATCACTGATTGGCTAAACTGTAAGTCTGTCAAAAGAACTGAAATAAAGGGGCAGTCTGCAGAGGCTTAGACAAGATAATCACAGAGATAAAAAATATATTAATATAACTGTGTTAGTTATGCAAAACTAGGGAATGGGTAAACAAGGGATTATCTATCTTTTAAAACAATAACAATTCTGGTGTAGACTGTCCCTTTAAAATGGTATGCTCTATCTTAAAAGGGATAATCCTTTATTACCAATTCCCCAGTTGTGCATAAGCAACACTTATATTAATGTACTTTTTACCTCTGTGATTACCTTGTATCCAAGCCTCTGCAGACTGCCCCCTTATATCAGTTCTTTTGACATACCTGCATTTAGCCAATCACTGCTGACTCATAAATATCTCAATGGGAGTGAGTACAATGTTATCTATATGGTACACATGAACTAGCAATGTCTGGCTGTAAAAAACTGTCAAAATGCACTTAGACAAGAGGTGGCCTTCAATGGATTAGAAATTAGAATATGAGCCTACCTAGGGTTTAGCTTTCAACAAAGTATAGCAAGAGAACAAAGCAAATATTGCATGCCCTATCTAAATCATGAAAGTTTAATTTTCACTAGACCGTCCCTTTAATCATAAAGTTTATTTTTTACTTCTAAGATCCTGCATTATGTATTCCAGGAAGGAAATTACACACAATTCTCCATGTACAATATTGCTAGTTTTGCTTTAGAACCTTTTATATATTCACACTATGTTAACTAAGATTTGGCAAAAAAAACTAAACAAACAACCTATTCTAAATCACAATGCAAATAAAGACTCGAAGGTGATAATTCAGACCACATAAAGTAGCCATGATTGAAGATTGTTTAGTATCAGGCAGATATGGAACACAAGACCATTACAATGAGTTGGTGCCTACAATGTCTTATTACCACAATTGGCATGAGTACTGTAAGCGCACAATAATCTTTGAGTCATCAAGCAATTACATGTAAGTCAAAATGAAACTTTAATGATACAGAAACAAAAGTAGAATATACAAACATCCAACTAACTTCTGATTTAAAATGTACCTAAATGTAACTCTTTTCTATGAGAGCATACTGAGGTAGGCATAGGAGAATGCACATATCCTAATCACTATTTGGAAACTGTGTTTGCAACAATGCTTGTAACAATGTTTAAAAAACATGCATGCTCCAGAACCAAACAAGATATGCACTCTCAGGAAGGAACTTCATTTTAATAAAATAAACCAAATCAATGAGGTCAAATTGATAACCGAAGTAAATTACAAAGTTTGTACGTGTATGCGATATCAGAGTCACTAAAGTTTAGATTTAAATTTCATGTGTTGGTGAACTGTCAGATTATGTGTCAGATATCAGTGAATACTGATAATAGCAGCGGAGCGCTGCTGTAAAAATACATAGGGTGAGAGTGCGCTTACTATTGGATGTACCAACCGCCTGTCAAAGGCGTATAAAAAAAAAAATGATTTTGTAGGCAGAGTGGTAAATTAAACCTGATGATTATAATATAAATACTGTGATTAAATGGACTTTATACTGGGTTTATATTATATGGAACCCCAGAGTTGGCACTCAATATTTTTTTTTTTATAAATCGTACACACGATTTACTAAATCGTGAGCACAATTCGTGGCCAAATTGTGCACACGATTTGCAACCACATTGGGGCTCCATTATACAGAGTTCTACCTATAAATTATAAAGTAGTCTTATTATTTGTGGGACTGTTGTGTGGTTGTCATGGTGATTGTCACAGAATAACAAACCATGTGGCTCACTTTTTGATGTTGGCCATAGTTGCTATTACCGCAGCATCAGTGAGACACTTTCTTGAGAGACCAGAACGTTTTATATCCCACCTCTTCATCCTGATTGTCAGATGAGGCATCCAATAGATATTTAGCAGCCATCCCTAGGATTCGACTGACTGCCAGCCATCTTTCCCCACCATTTATTCATGTTACAAATATTTTGTATTCTGATTAGCTGAGCTGATAAATATGCCAGCCTCTTAATGATCATTGGATATGAAAAAAAACAATGCATGCTGGGATTAGTAGTTCGATTGACTTTTCTGGTTTCAAACATAATAATTGTAAGTGTGAGGCCATAAATCTTATTAATATACTAAATTGTGAAGACATTTTAGTAAACCATTGGCACAATTTAGTAAATCATGCACACGATTTCTTAAAAAAAAAAAAAAAATATTGTGTGGCATCTGAATAGACACAGATAAATCTCTTACACTGCTGTTATGCAAACCCCTGGAACACTCCATGTGCACTTGACAATACATATTAAATCAAGCTCAGTTTCCAAATAATTTGTTGGTTTTGTCCTTTAACTTATTTTTTTTAAGCAGGCAGGGATGCACAAAAACATGGCAGTACAGGGGTTAAATATGCCATGACTTATCATAATTATATGGTTACAGCAAGTTAATAGTATTCGTATAAATCCATAGCACTACCTTTGAATTATACAACCTCTGTGCTCTCCTGAGATCATTATTGTCAGTGATGTTTATGACTGTAATAGGAAACCTCAAAACCAAGAAGGCAGGGAATATTTGCTTAACCATGTCTGCTACGGACAATTATCTAATTTATAACGACATGAAACATTCTGAGCAAATAACCAACATTCCCATGAAAGGGTCATTCTGCATTAACACATTTTCATAACCCTTTTCAGCTTCTGGCACTCTTCACTCAAACTGAGAATAACCACCAAGACGGTAATGCAGGAGCTGGAAAAGCTCAGTGTTTTAAAGGGACAGTAAAGGAAATATTGAACATTCATGATTCAGACAGTGCATACAATTTTAAACATCTTTCCAATATACTTTTATTATCAATGTTGTTTAGTTCTCCTAGTGCCCTTTGTTAAAGAGTAACCATATGTGAGCTCAGGAGTGTGCACGTATCTTTAGCCATATGAGAGCAGCAGTGTTTGCAATAGTTTGTCAGTAGCCCTCTTTATATAGTGTTTTTTATGCCATGCAGCATAATCTTCCTAACTATGTTGCTTGTTACCAAAGTGTATATATATATATATATATATATATATATATATATATATATACATATACATACACATACACACACATATATATATATATATACACATATAGTATCTCACAAAAGTGAGTACACCCCTCACATTTTTGTAAATATTTTATTATATATTTTCCTGTGACAACACTGAAGAGATGACACTTTCATACAATGTAAAGTAGTGAGTGTACAGCCTGTATAACCGTGCAAATTTGCTGTCCCCTCAAAATAACTCAACACACAGCCAATAATGTCTAAATTGTTGGCAACAAAAGTGAGTACACCCCTACGTGGAAATGTCTAAATTGGGCCCAAAGTGTCAATATTTTGTTTGGCCACCATTATTTTCCAGCATTGCGTTAACCCTCTTGGGCATGAAGTTCACCAGGGCTTCACAGGTTGCCTTTGGAGTCCTCTTCCACTCCTCCATGACGACATCACGGAGCTGGTGGATGTTAGAGTGTATTGGTGTGTTGGGTTAACAAAGGCTAAAAAAGAACAAACACTCCAAATTCGGAAGAGAAACCCAACAGGTTGATACACAACTAATAATAATGGATGTTCTATATCCTTGAACCAACACAATTGAAATGATGAATACCAAAAGATTAACCTGCTCTTCAACAAAAGATTATAAAAGAACGAACACTAAAAATAAATAAATTACAAAAATAGGAATAAAAATTCCAGAACCAATAATAATGCATCTGATAACAACACTTCATAAACAATTCAAAATTTCACCAAATTTTAAGAAATCGTTTTATGATACCCTCTTTCAACAAAGGCTAAAAGAGAACAAACACTCCAAATTCGGAAGAGAAACCCAACAGATTGATACACAACTATTAATAATGGATGTTTTATATCCTTGAACCAATACAATTGAAATGATGAATACCAAAAGATTAACCTGCTCTTCAACAAAAGATTATAAAAGAACGAACACTAAAAATAAATAAATTACAAAAATAGGAATAAAAATTCCAGAACCAATAATGCATGTTTCATATACTTGCACCAAAGCAATAATAATGGAAATAACGATTATTAATAAAAAAACTGCTTTTTAACAAACGATTACTAAAGATCAAACAAGAACACGCAAAATTGAAATTTCCCATTCCACTGTTATATTAAATTGCATCATCAAAACAAATGACTAAACCTCTAATTTACCAACCCTAGAATTGAACCAACAATAAAATATGAATTCTTGCACTAAAGGACTAAATAGAACATAATAAATATTCAAATTGGCATATACCAAAAACCTTATACTGACTCACAAACCCTGTAAGGACAGATTCTCTGACGTACAAAAAGTTATTTATGTTTTTATTATAACAATACATTCGTATTTGTGTTTACTACTGGAACAAGTTTTCATAACGTTTTATGCATTTACTTGGTCATCTGATACAAATAAGTGAAAATTCCCCCATCACCGTGATAAACTGAACCATTAATAGGTCACATGCTAAGGAATGACCAATCAAAAGCACCGACACAACAACCAATAGGATCACCAGATTGTAAAGATACAACTACCTAGGGGATCCAATAGAATCAAATCACAGAATACAAAAACCCACTGTTTACAACTGCAAGGATATGCTTGATAAAGGCTGTATTAATCAGCTGAAACGCGTTGCCTACTCCTTGCTACACTGAACATTTTCATAGTCCACTTTCGAAGTGGACCGCCAAGACTACATCAAACCACGGACCAACAAATACGCTTGAAAGATATTCTGAAGCGTTCAAGAACAACCTTCAAAGCACCTAGTCCTCCTTTCAAAGGACCGCCAAGAACAACTGAAATACCTTACCTAATAATTGGGCCTAAAGAAACCTGTGGACACCTGCAGATCGGATACTCTGAAACAAATAGAGTACGGATCTAAACAGAACACATTCGCAACAATTCAAGAGGTTTTGAAAACCTGAACCAGGCAAAAAGCCCAGCCATCTGACAAAAGGATTAACGGTTAAAGCACACTACCACAATACCCCAGCATCTACTTCTTCAAGTGTGTGTAATCGCAGAGACAAACCAACTCGACATACTGAAACCACTACAACACCGGCAGTGGCTATCCCGGCTTCCGATCCACATTCATCACAGTAAAGATTGAATTGGGTACAAAAAGAAACTAGACCAGAAACAAAGTATCCCAAAAGAAACAACGGGTAAGATTTATTATACCTACACCAACTAAGGAAGTTAATGTGAAGGACAGATAACCAAAACTACTTAACAGTGACTTATAATCGCAATATATATAGCAATTAGATAAAAACGTGTTGCAGCACGCCCGCACATACTATCCCCACGGAGGACTTAACAACAGCGCTTTTAACAAAAAGCAATTAACAATTACTCTAACGATCACGGCAGAAAGACTTTATCTTTCATAACTTATACGATTTTTACTGTATCACTTTATTTTTGTTTCACTTTTATTATTTGTTACTATTGTTGATACCATTGACGCTATTTTAATTATATTGTTGATACCATTGACGCTATTTTAATTATGTATGTTCAGCTTTAAACAAACGAATATGGTAAATATGGTAATTAAGAATTAATATTGCGAATATTCTTTGTGGATACCATACTTCTTCACAAGTCCACTATATCAAATCCATAAAAAATATCTGCAATTAAACCAAAATTCAAAAATTCAAATATACAGATATGTTTGTATAACACACTAAGTAACAGGGATTGGAAAACATATTATAACATTTTATTCACACTGTATGGTTGGCCAACCAGTTAGATTTGTTTTAAGAATCAATTTCTATTGTTTTAAATTTTATTGTATGTATTTATAATTCTAAAAATAAATAGATCTCATTGAATCCAACTACATAGTAAGACTATCTTTCCTTATTGGGTAATTAAGCACAAGCGCTTAAGAGTCTCATCCAATCCTGGTGGATGTTAGAGACCTTGCGCTCCCCTACCTTCCATTTGAGGATGCCCCAAAGATGCTCAATAGGGTTTAGTTTTGGAGTCATGCTTGGCCAGTCCATCACCTTTACCCTCAGCTTCTTTAGCAAGGCAGTGGTCATCTTGGAGGTGTGTATGGGGTCGTTATGTTGAAATACTGCCCTGTGACCCAGTCTCCAAAGGGAGGGGGATCATGCTCTGCTTCAGTATGTCAAAGCATTCATGGTTCCCTCAATAAACTGTAGCTCCCCAATGTCAGCAGCACTCATGCAGGCCCAGACGATGACTCTCCCACCACCATGCTTGACTGTAGGCAAGACACACTTGTCTTTGTACTCCTCTCCTGGTTGCCCCCACACACACACTTGACACCATCTGAACCAAATACATTTTTCTTGGTCTTATCGGACCACAGGACATGGTTCCAGTAATTTATGTCCTTAGTCTGCTTGTCTTCAGCAAACTGTTTGCAGGCTTTCTTGTGCATCATCTTTAGAAGAGGCTTCCTTCTGGGACGACAGCCATGCAGACAAATTTGATGCAGTGTATGGTCTGAGCACCGACAGGCTGACCCCCACCCCTTTAACCTCTGCAGCAATGCTGGCAGCACTCATACGTCCATTTCCCAAAGATAACCTCTGGATATGACGCAGAGCACGTGCACTCAACTTCTTTGGTCGACCATGGCGAGGCCTGTTCTGAGTGCAACTTGTCCTGTGAAACCGCTGTATGGTCTTGCCCACTGTGCTGCAGCTCAGTTTCAGGGTCTTGGCAATCTTCTTATAGCCTAGGCCATCTATGTAGAGCAACAATTCTTTTTTTCAGATCCTCAGAGAGTTCTTTGCCATGAGCTGCCATTTTGAACTTCCAGTGACCAGTATAAGAGTGTGTGAGAGTGATAACACCAAATTTAACACACCTGCTATCCATTCACACCTGAGACCTTGTAACACTAACGAGTCACATGACACCGGGGAGGGAAAATGGCTAATTGGGCCAATTTTGGACATTTCCACTTAGGGGTGTACTCACTGTTATTGACAACGGTTTTGACATTAATGGCTGTGTGTTGAGTTATTTTGAGGGGACAGCAAATTTACACTGTTATACAGGCTGTACACTCACTACTTTACATTGTAGCAAAGTGTCATTTCTTCAGTGTTGTCACATGAAAAGATATGATAAAATATTTACAAAAATGTGAGGGGTGTACTCACTTTTGCGAGATACTGTATATATATCAGTGTTCTGACAGGTGACTTAATCTTCTGTTACTTTTTCCCCTTTGCCCTCCTTGACCCATAAACTTGCCCTGGACACTAAGCAGACCACTACCTTGAAAATTCAGAGCAGCTGGCAACTTTAAGGTTTTGGGGTGAAGGGTAATGCAGTAAACCATCACTGAGCCCATCTATCTAAAATTTACCGCCATTTCTCCACTCATCCCCATTTTCAATACACCAACTGCTTATCTGCAATTCACTTACTTCCTCATTGGCTTATAACCCAGCCAATGGAATTATCTGGCCTGTTATTGCAATACACAATAATCTGAATGTGTGTAAGTGACTATCAAATGCAAAGAGACTTTGCATTTAAACATTTATTTTGACGATCAGCTATGTATAACAAAACTTAGTTTTGTATCATATGTTATGCTGTGGCCTATAAATGACAGATATACATGATCTCCTGCACTGATCAAGCAATCTCTACGTAGCATGCAGCAGCATTAGGGTCCTGCAGGATGCCTTGTGGCCTATCTGGGGCAATTAAAAACACCCATTTTTAGAAGAGCATTATTTCTTAATGTCTATTATACTTGATAATTGTGAGCTTGTACTTAAAAGGGACAGTCAACTCCTAAAATTGTTATTGTTTAACCCCTTAATGACCACAGCACTTTTCCCATTTTCTGTCCGTTTGGGACCAAGGCTATTTTTACATTTTTGCTGTGTTTGTGTTTAGCTGTAATTTTCCTCTTACTCATTTACTGTACCCACACATATTATATACCGTTTTTCTCGCCATTAAATGGACTTTCTAAAGATATCATTATTTTCATCATATCTTTTAATTTACTATAAAAAAAATGGAAAAACACACACTTTTTCTAACTTTGACCCCCAAAATCTGTAACACATCTAAAACCACCAAAAGACACCCATGCTAAATAATTTTCAAATTTTGTCCTGAGTTTACAAATAACCAATGTTTACGTGTTCTTTGCTTTTTTTGCAAGTTATAGGGCAATAAATACAAGTAGCACTATTTCCAAACCACTTTTTTTCAAAATTAGCGCTAGTTACATTGGGACACTGATATCTTTCAGGAATCCCTGAATATCCCTTGACATGTATATATTTTTTTTTAGAAGACATCCCAAAGTATTGATCTAGGCCCATTTTGGTATATTTCATGCCACCATTTCACCGCCAAATTGCGATCAAATAAAAAAAAAAAAAGTTCACTTTCTCACAATTTTAGGTTTCTCACTGAAATTATTTCCAAACAGCTTGTGCAATTATGGAACAAATTGTTGTAAATGCTTCTCTGGGATCCCCTTTATTCAGAAATAGCAACCATTTGTGCCATAATTGCACAAGCTGTTTGGAAATAATTTCAGTGAGAAACCTAAAATTGTGAAAAATTTTACTTATTTCTTATTTGATCGCATTTGGCGATGAAATGGTGGCATGAAATATACCAAAATGGGCCTAGATCAATACTTGGGGTTGTCTACTACACTAAAGCTAAAGGTAGCATGCAGGGTTAATTTTAGCTTTAGTGTAGAGATCAGCCTCCCACCTGACACATTACACCCCCTGATCCCTCCCAAACAGCTCTCTTTCCTCCCCAACCCCAGAATTGTCCCTGCCATGTTAAGTACTGGCAGAAAGTCTGGCAGTACTAAAATAAAAGCTATCTCTGATTTTTTTTTTTTTTTTTTTTTTAAAGTAAAGCATATTTACATATGCTGCTCTGTAGGATCCCCCCTTAGCCCCCAACCTCCCTGATCCCCCTCCCCCAAACAGCTCTCTAACCCTCCCCCTCTAACTTATTGGTAGCCATCTTAGGTACTGGCAGTACCCAGTTTACAATTAAAAAAAAAAAAAAAAAAAAAAAATCAATCTGTAGTGTAGTTTGCTCCCCCAAAGACCAACCCCCCACCCCGTCCCAGATCCCTTAGATCATTTTTATTATATTTTTATACCCCCCTCTCTGCCACTTTTTCTTCAATATTTTTCTGCAGTGTAGCGGTTCCCACTCCCTACCTGTGCACGCGCCCGCCCGCCCATCAGTGCATGCGCGCGTTCGTGCACGCCCCCGGCTACCCCACCCACGATCCCGCACCCCTCTGCATCAAAGAAGACATTGATGGCCACCCACCCGCCTCCCACGCCCTCTCTCACCCACCAACGATTGCGGCCATCAATGGCCGATGCAGAGAGGGTCACAGGGTTGCTCTCTCTGCATCGGACTGCTAAAAAAAAAAAAAAAAAAAGTTATTGCAGGATGCCTCGATATCGAGGCATCACTGCAATAACCGGAAAGCGGCTGGAGGCGATCAGGATCGCTTCCACCGCTTTCAGAGACTGAGGACATGCAGGGTACGTCCTCGGTCGTTAAGGGTATTTTTTTGGAGGACGTACCCTGCACGTCCTCTGTCGTTAAAAAAGATAGATAATCCCTTTATTACCAATTTCCCAGTTTTGCACAGCCAACATAGTTATATTAATATAAGCCTCTTTCGACAGCCCCCTGATCATATGGCTATGTATTTATTTTCTATTGAGTTGCATTTTAGTCAATTAGTGCAGTGCCATACACAACTCCACAAGAGAGAGCACAATGTTATCTATATGGTCCACATGAACTAGCAACTAGTCATCTGTTGTGAAAAGCTAATAAAAAAGCATGTGATAAGAGGATGTCTGTACTGTAGTGGCTTAGAAATAGGCAGACATTTAAAGGTTGGTTGTGCAAAGCTGGGGAATGGGTAGGAAAGGCGTTATCTATCTTTTAAAACAATAACAATTTTGGTGTGGACTGTCCCTTTAATTGTCTGTATGGTATTAAGAAGTGAGTAAGATAATAAAATCCCATAACCTATATGTGTGTTGCTTTCCATAAAGAAAACATGTATCTGATTTTATGTATAGAAGTTGACACATACAGTACAATTCTTTCAGCCTTTTGCAGAGAGCTGCAATAGGTCAGAGCAAAAGATTTTGCAAATGAGAACTTTGGAGCTGTGTAGGCATGAAGGAAAGTGAAGGAAAGTTAAACAAATTCCTGGCAATAAAATGTGGGTTACTGATCTCCTGATGGTTTGTAAACAGTTTCCCCTTTCACCCTCCCACTAGTCATGCTCAATATTCCAGACCAAGGGTGATTATTTTGTTTTGGCACACGGTGACTAAGTATAATCAATACTGACCTTAGAAGGATGAGTTCAGTAACAAAAGGGCCAATTAGATTATTCTTTTAGGACCACTAGACACAGTAGAAAAGTATAAGCAGTAAATGCTTAATACAAAGACAATAGTAAGTATAGTAGGATATTATTAAACAGTATAAAATAGTTAAGATTTATTTCTGACACATTTTAAAGTTAGTTCTACATCACAAATGGCATATATGTATATTCTATGAATCTTACACATGCTCAGAAGAGGCTGATGCCTCGGAAAGTGTGTATATATAAAAAGACTGTGCATGTTAAGATAATGGAAGTGTATTGGGAAGTTTAAATTTGTGTGCTTTGTCTGAAACATGACTTGAAAGTCCCCGAGTTGCAAAGAATCTACACTATATACAAAGTGAGTGTTTAAAAAACATTTAAAGTGTGCAAAACGATGTGCATTGTACTAAGTGATAATCAGTAATCAACCACTTAAACTCTGGTGAGTATATTTATTTTACATCCCTTGATTGTAGCAAGAGCTATCTGCAAACATTACCCCATAGGAGGTGGCAGAGATAAATCACCCCATTTGTTTGGGGTGACTGATGTAACTGATTACAAGCGATACTGTATTGCAAGTGGCAAAGGCAGGCAGACAGGCAACATTTCTTGTTAACCTATTACATAGCAGCCTTGAAACAAAAAGCCATTTCAAGGAAAATGACAGATGTCTTCTTTGTTAGTTCTTTATTTTAAAGGAGTCAGCTTGGTATTTATATATTTGTTTAAATTGCTAATCTCTGCAAAACAGGTATAAATCATGTCCATAGTCTGGATAAATATGGGATTCTAAACGGTTGCTAAGATCTTGAAGTACAAGCAGTTAGTTATCTTACCAGGACTCTTCGGTTGCTATAGAAACAGTCTGAAACATCACTAATATTACACTCAAAATGTTACAAAGCAAATTAGATAAGTAAATTGGAAAGTTGTTTAAAATGTTATGCACTGAATCATTAAGTATATTTACTGTCCCTTTAAACATGAAGTTGTTTGCTAGCACACAACACACACAAAACTTTTGAAAATTGTACTCGATTCACACTCCTTAGAGAATCTACAGCTCAAATTCTGTAACCCAAGTATGCTGCAAATAGCCAGACCCAGCTACATACTACACAGGGATTACTTAGAGCCATACACAAAAACTAACGATCAAATTAACCAAAATATACCTGCCAGCATTTTCAAATAGATTCTTGCTCATGTGAGGATTTGGCACATTTTGCAAATAAAGCAAAAGTTTGAAGTGCTTTGGAAGCAGGTATCATGTAATGTGATTACTTTAACCTAACTTTATCATAAAAAACATCAATATTAACATATTTTATGTGTCAATGGCCTGGGGCAGGAGTAACAAACCTTTTTTTATGAGTCGGTGTGCTCAATTTGATGACAAACAAAAAATTCTGGTGCCTTAAAAAATAAATAAAGTGACGTTACCTAATTTCTGACTCACTTAAATGTGTTGCAGCATAACTGTAAAAATCTGACGAGTGCCCTAGGTATATCAACTATCAGAGGATAATTAGGCAGCACAGAAAAAGGTTTATGGCAATATAAATTACATTGCTAGATATACTAGTAGTTATTTTATTACTCACAGAATAATAAGGTAGTTGCAAATTAAAGTAATGGTAAATCCTAGCGTTTGTGAAATGTTAGGATTTACCATTGGAACAAATAAAGCCGGATTTCCCGCAATGCTATTGGCGAAGAGGTGGAAACGTCACCTCTGACAGATAGCGAAAATAGCGTTCTGCCGGTGGGCTGCCTTAGCGGCTCAGTGAAGGCGATCGCTTGGAACAAATAAAGGAGCTTTCATCATGAAGTATTTTAATACTTCATGAATGAAAGTCCCCTTTATTTGTTCCAATGATAAATCCTAACGTTTCACAAACGCTAGGATTCACTATCACTTTAAACATACACTGAACATTTTGCCAGCCAGATGGCGTTATGAAGTGGCCGGGTGGGGGCAGTTTTGCAATATTATGGGATTTCCTGTTAGTTATAAATGTTATGGGCTATTAGAATTTAATCACTGCATTAAAAAGTAAGTTATAGTCTATATTCATTAGAATGGATGAATTAAAGTTCATCTAAAATATTGTTTCCATTCCGAATCCGATCATATGAATTGAAACCTTTACCATCATTTTAAGCTATCCAAAGCCCACATCAATGGCATAATTTAACAAACTGATTTAATGACAATTTGTGCGACAAACATTGTTTGCTGGTCAGTAAAATCACCCAGGTAGTGTGCCCATAAAATTAAGCAAATTCTGTAACCTAAGCGTTCTTCAAAACTATACAAGCTGCCAGATAACCGATTTTGTATCTAGGGACCATGGGACATACAGAAAATTTGAATCATTGAAGAAACTGTTAGACTTTCTTTAAAAGGTCAATTAATTAAATGTTAATTTAGCACTTACATTACTGTAATACTTAGGTTATAATCACACTACAACACTTTAGTTTATAGATTCTTTAACCTAATTTATCAGATTTAAAAAAAAGGCTCACAGTGGGAAGTCTGGTGGCCAAAATAGTAAAAAAAAGGGTAGTAAAAGAGGATTTACAAATAGATTTCTGAGGGTCTTAGCAGTAGCATTACCCCCCAAAATGTAAATTCTCTCAACGAGTGTGTAGGGATGCATAGAGGGGTTATGTGCACCAATAGATTACTAGAGATCATTCATTTATAACAAAATGAATAAATAAAATATTTTGAGAGTGTGAGACTGGTATCATGCCATAGAACTACCCCTTAAATGGTGTTGCCCCCTACCTTCTGCTGCTCTGGGCACAGGTTTAGTTTGCCTTGGTAAAAACAAATTGCTTCCAAATTATCTAATCATTTACAAAAAAAACCTAAATGTAATAGACATTTTTTTTAGTTGATGCCTACTATCATAACCTAATAGATCTTAAAAAACTATTACATTCAGCAGAATTGCATAATCAGCCAATGCAATAAATAGTCCAAATTTCAAATGAGAACTAGACTTTTTTTCTGACAAATTTCCCAAGTTACTTCCATTTTCCCTTCCCATTTCATGTGACAGCCACAAACCAATCATAAAATGTAAATACTGTGAATTCTTGCACATGCTCATTAGGAGCTGGAGCCTCAGAAAGTGTGCATTTAAAAAGGGTGTGCACATTTTAAAAAATGGAAGTAAATTGGAAAAAAAAAATTATTGCATGCGTTATGCGAGTCAAGAAAATGTTATTTTCACTTTAGTGCCCCTTTAAAATTAATTTTAGAAAAGTGAGCCATAATTGCAGCTATTAGATTCCACCTTTAAAGGGACAGTGTACTCTATAATTGGTTCCTTTCCAATGACTTGCTATACCAGCTCAAGAGTTTCAATCATATGGAGAATTGTTAGTTTATGTTTATTTTTGTACTTGGAATAGCGGTTTCTGATCATTTAAGCCATAACCAAGTCAAATGGGCTGAGCGTGCAGGGAAAGCAAATCTCATTATTTTACCTATGTGTGTATAATTAGCTTATCTATCACTGAATACGCAAAGACTGATTTAAAAGGGACATAAATCACATTTTTTATGATTCATATAGTGGATACCTTTTTAAACAACTTTCCAGTTCTAGTATCTAATTTGCTTCCTTCTCTTGATATCCTTTAACTACCTAGAAAGGCTCAGAAGCAGCAATGCACTACTGGGAGCTAGCTGCAGATTGGTGGCTGCATATATATGCCTCTTGTCATTAGCTCACCTGAAGTGTTCAGCTAGCACCCACTAATGCATTGCTGCTCCATCAACAAAGGATACCAAGAGAATGAAGCACATTTCATAATAAAAGTAAAATGGAAAGTTGTTTTAAATTGTTTGCTCTATCTGAATTATGAAAGAAAAACAATTGGGTTTATGTCCCTTTAAAGAGAACAGTGGAAAATGAACATTTTAGTATCTCTGTCCGACCCACCCACTGGGAGTGTAATTTCTTCTAAACAGTCTTGTTTATATAGCTAGCCTATAAGCAGTACCTCAGTATAGATGGGGATACACCAGGCAAAAGCACATTAATGGGGAGAAAAAAACATCACACAGTGCATCGTCCCTTTAACTGTGAACTAATCCAGGTTTTTGTTTGAAATTTCCAGCTGCCCCCCTGCATTTACACCACCTTTCAGATGTCTCAGCATGCTAACAAAATAATCAGCTAAACAGGAAAAGGATGTATTGCCCTCAAGATCAGATAGGACTGAACAGAGAAGCATCTCCTATGGTTAATGACTATTAGAAAACAATGGTACATGTATGGTTCTTCTAAAGCTGTATTTAGTACTAATATAGGTTATTATGTTAAAGGGATATGAATCCCCCCCAAAAAACACACACTTTTGTGATTCAGACAGAGCATAACATTTTGTCCCCATGATATTTATTCTGTGTTGGAGAGATACATGAATAGGTATCTACAGCACTACATGGCAGGAAATAATGCTGACATCTAGCTCTCTTGCAAATGGACCGGGATATATACAAATACATCCCTGCTTTTTAAAAAAAATAAATGATATCAAGAGTACAAAGAAAATTGTTCATTGAAGTAAATTAGAGAGTTGTTAAACAATCAGCAATTTATATTTTCATTTATAGAATCACAGTGTGACTGCTATATGGGGGATATCATCAGTGTATTTGTAGGTATAAAACAAATCAAGACATGCTTAGCAACTCTCAAACATACAAGTGTCATTCATTAATATATTTCATGTCTGTCCAATCTGCATGGCACACAGATGCAATACCAAGAAAGGATTCTCTGTTAAATGTTTATATTAAAGCAGCAAATTTGTTCTAGATTGATGCAAAATTGGAGGAGGTCATTGTCAATGTTGGTCATATATATATATATATATATATATATATATATATATATATATATATATATATATAATATTTATTTTTTATACACATTAAAAATATCTGTTTACTGACCCTAAGACTTAAAAATCTCAATATGACCCTTGTGACATCTTTGATTTAAACAACTGCACACACAGCAATCTCAGCCATACCCATAACAATCAATATAAATAGCTCTTATTTCACAATTTGCACATAAAAAAAAGGTTTCAACAGAAAGAAGCATTTACCTGAAGGAGGTCCTTCATCCCATTCTTCCGATCTCTTAAAGCGATTAGCAGTAAATCCTAAGCAAACATTTACTCCAATGGCAAAAGTGAGCAAAGATATCACCTAGGGAAAGAAAGTGCATGAGACTAAAGCCGGGCACATAGCAAACGCAGTGAAACATTTTACAACAATGTAGAATCCGGAACACAACAGAATGTGCTGTGTTTCTGATCACAGCATTAATCGTGCACACCGACTGCAGCAGACAAAAATAATGAGAAATCCTGACATGGTCAGCTTGACAAGCAGCACTACTGTGTGTCACTGAAATAAAACGTTTCCCTACCTGATATAAATGGACGGATCGTTTTACTGCCATTGCATTTCTCTGAGTCACTAAATAGTCCCTCTATTGCTTTAGTTTGAGTGATTCTGTTCTGTTTGCTCTGAGAGTTCAGTCTATTAGCTGCAACTAATCCCACCTGGTTAAGTTGACAGGCTCATTTGATTTGTCCAGGGAGAGATTTCATCATGTTGCTCTCACAAATCACAGCTCTGGGAGAAGGGGGCTGTAGAGAATCGCACTCCCCCTTCACAGGCACACGCTTCTTTTACACTAAACACATAATAGTTTATTAATTTGCTTTCCATGGAAAGGGCTGGACAGAGCACTAAAGTACTGTAAAGTTACACATTACATACTGAATATTTTAGCAAGTTACATAGATGGGATAAAGTAGTATTCACTGGATAGATAGATAGATAGATAGATAGATAGATAGATAGATAGATAGATAGATAGATATAGATAGATGATGATAGAATGATAGAGAAAGATAGATTATATGATTTGGTAGATATATATATATATATATATATATATATATATATATATATATATATATATATATATATATATATATATATATAGATAGATATAGATAGATAGATATAGATATATAGATATTATATAGAATGTGTGAATAGGGAAAGAAGAAAAAAAAGAAAATAAATTTAGCTTGGTTGAAAAGGAATAGGGATTAATACCAGTCACATATCTAGAATATTGTGCACAGTTGTGTAGAGTAAAGATGAGCAAAAAAGAGTTTAAAATAGGTCTATGATGAAAACTGTATGGTCAAGAATACCAATTAAATTAAATCATCTTGAACATAGCTTTTGAAAAGAGGAATATGGACACAGCATGTCATTTTTTAATTAAAGGGACAGTCGACACGAGAATTTTTGTTGTTTAAAAAGATAGATAATCCCTTTATTACCCATTCCCCAGTTTTTTGCAAAACCAACACTGTTATATTAATACACTTTTTTACTTCTGTGACTAACTTGTATCTATGCATCTTCTGACTGCCCCTAATCACATGACTTTTAGTTATTTTGCATATAGTTGCATTTTAGCCAATTAGTGCAGTGTCTGCCACTAGCCACGGGCGTGATCACAATGCTATCTATATGGCCTACATGAGCTTGCTCTCCCCTGCTGTGAAAAGTAAATAAAATAGAGGCGGCCTTCAAGGGCTTAGAAATGATCATATGAGCCTTCCTAGGTTTGCTTTCAACTAGAATACCAAGAGAACAAAGCAAAATTGTTGATAAAAGTAAATTGGAAAGTTGTTTAAAATTACATGCCCTATTTGAAAAATGAAAGTTTTTTTGGACTTGACTGTCCCTTTAAATGATTTGTTGAGGTTATAATGTAGTTATTCAGAGTTCAGTATTTATTAAAGCAAAAAACACTTTGCATTTTGGTCTATTTTACTCTTGATTTACACATGTGAAATTTATATATCAGTCTTACTATTTATATATATCAAAATTGTAACACTTTTTATTTACATGCCATGTATATATAATTTAATACAACAAACCATATCAAGCTGTAGAGTTTGTTTGTTTATGAGCCTTTAACGCCATAAAGCAGAACTGTTCCTCTTGCAGCCAAAATTACATTGTTCTTGCTTTAAGCTAAACCTTTTGCTAGTAAAGGTTAACTGACCCAGGACAACAAAGCCCTAAATGACCATTAAACCTAAGTAAAAGATTTGACAAAATTCCTTGTTTTGAATACAGACTTGTCTGTTACTAACATATGCCTGAGGTTACATTAACAGGCTGTTATATGTGCTGTATAAGACTATCCATACAATTCTTGCTATTGGCTATTGCTAATCATAGATGTAATTAATTTCACCACTAGGGGCATTATTATTTATAAAACAAAATATATATGCATAGTTTCACATGCAGATAAGTACATTTTGGAATTTATATTACATATTTTATTAAAAGTACAGGTCATAAAAATAAGAAGAAGGGCTAATGGCTTGAAATCTTTGTAAAATTTTAAGAATTACAGAAGCAAACAGAAACACCTCATTGATTATAGCCTGAGGCTATGAGAGTTGTATAGATAGTTTCCTTCATAATGAGGGCAGTTTAATAAAAGACAGTTTAAATGAATGAAAACATAAATTAGAATAGAACTGAACTGCATTTCAAATTAAAGAATACACATATTTGTAAAACACACACACACACACACACATATATATATATATATATATATATATATATATATATATATATATATATTAAATGCCTTTTTAAAACTAAATTTAAAAGTTTCAAAAGTGAATACCCAATATCCATCGTCTGATATGCACATGCTGCCAAATAATGCTAAAATAATGCTTATGTTATTGTTTACTGTCCCTTTAAACAAGACAAACTAATTATGTCAACAAGACTAAAATGGGACTAAATTCAACTGCAGTTTAGTCAGAATTTTGACTAAAACAAAATCAAATGGTGTCAAAATATACTCTATGTGAAATTGTTTACTTTCATTGTCATATACTGCACTCCTTTTGCCCTTCTGCAGGATCGTCTTTAACACAGGGAAAAAGGGGCAGCTGCCCTGGGCCCAGTCTCTGTTGAGGGGCCCAAGAGTCCTTTAAAAAAAAAAAAAAATTTTTTTTTTTTAATGGTTCATATCAGACTGCTGATGTGACATGGGGAACACACACATTTAGTCCTAATACTGTCACAGTCAAAAGTACTCTGCATATATTTTTTTTAAAAACTGTGCCAGACCGTGCCCGTGTCATATGACATGCCAAGCTAGTGCCATGTGCTGTTTTAGATGTGCACTGTGCAGCCCTGAATGCAAAGCCCTAACTCGGCATCCAGCCATTTCCCACTGCATCAGAAAATGTCTTACTGGGGTTACCACTGTTACCAGGTAACTGCTCTGGAGGTGGGGATTGTTTCTGGGTAGGGCTGACTGTAGGCGCATGCAGCAGAAAGCTGGAGCGGCAGGCACATGAGGATTTGAGCATCTGTGCAGCTGCATACACTGCTCTCTTCAGTCTTGAGGCTGTGTGACTCATCTCACACTGTATCCATGCAGCCTTGGACAGACAGCATCATGTCTACTGGTCCCCTTAGCCCTGCTCTTTCTGCTGTGGCCCTAAGATCAACTAACTGAAGTTTGTTATTGGAATAGTGCAATGTAGAAAGGTGTCAGTGGGAAGAATAAGTGAGTGCACACACGCCCCTCCCCATGCAGCATTGTCTAGTTCAGGGTGAGAGGGAACTTGTTCCTAGCAAAGAAGCTACATGTTCTGGTGTGGCTGATGTATAGCGTCATGCTGATACTTCACACATTAATGTAAGGTTTATTTTTAAAGTTTTTATTTTCTCTCTGTCTCAGATTTGACAGCTTCCCATAGTAGTTCTGCTGTTCAAGTCAGTAAACTTATATTTGTCTGCACCTCCATGCTTCCTCCTTTACCTTGCTTTGCTCCTGTTGGCTGCCCTAAATCTCTTTAACCAGGTAACCTCACACCAGAATCACATTCAAAAGAATATTAAATGAATCCACAGTGGAGGAATTTATATATTTATTTACTTATTAGTTCTGCTTAGGTCCAGTTTCACATATTGCAATTTTTTTTTAATTTTTTTTTTTAAATGATTAGCCCAGCAGTGGATGATCCACCGCTGGGCTAATAATAAAAAAAAAATTGATTTAGTTGTTTTTTGGGATGTTGGGGTGGAGAGCGAAATTGCATGGGGTGGGGGTGGGGGGGGCCCAAGAAAATTTTTGCCCAGGGTCCAATCAATATTAAAGACGGCCCTGCCCTTCTGAATAGCAAGAAAATGTTCAGTAAGTGTGAGATAAATAAAAGTAATCTGAAGAGACTTCTAGAGTAGGCCCCTTATTTTGACTCATTTCAGGATATGTTTGTACATTTAATAATACAGACATCCCAACCTGCAAAAACTCATTTCAGGGAGGTGGGTTCCCCCCCTCCTAGTTATATATTGGACACCTTGAAACCCTAAATAAGATAGAGACTTATCATTAAAGTAGCTTCCCACTAAAGTCACATTAAAAAAAGTAGCTTTATTGCACAACCACATACAACAAACCTATTTTCCAGAGATCGTACGCTTGTTGAATGCTTAAATATTTTAGAATACAAAGTTTAATTAAGTGTAGTAAATAAGGTAGTATTTGTTTTTTATTTTATTAAAATCAGTGGGGGCTTTTTGGTTACTGATGCAGGCTTTGAGGGTTCTATAACGTCCCAGCAACAAAAGGCATTCCTTAAAGAAGCACTTTTCCGGATTTGGGCCACATTGGATCATGGTACTTGGATTTTCAGGGAGATTGCATTCCATTTGCTGGCATCAGGGAGCCGCTATTACAATCAGGGAGACTCCCTGAACTTCAGGGAGAGTTGGGATGTCTGAATAATAGGTGTAGAAAGGGAAACTTTATCATGTATCAATATTTTGTCACTTGAATTGTGGATACTAAAAATGTAATTTTGAACCTTGTTTTGTTTCTAAATAATGCAAAAAATGATGTAATTCACTTGTGAAAATGATGTGATACACTTGTGAAAATGATGTGATTTCTGAGGTGATTACAACTCCTGGCCTACTGAAAACTAATACCTAGCAACTTCCAGCTACTGAAAACTAATGTTACAACTTCTCCCTACTGAAAATTAATATGCCATGAACTTCAGTATGATGGTAGATAAGTCTATAAGTAGATGCTAAAAGAATAGCTGAAGGGCATGTTGTCTCCATCAACATACCAACATAAAAAGCTCCTTAGAAACCTTGTGGAAAATTGCGCTAATTATACATGTCTGTACAAAACATTACCTGCATACCAACACACTGTAAATTGTGATGGCACACTTCCGTAACATAAATCAAGTCAGCAGAATTAAACTGTTACAGTCACTAGCTTGGAACTCCAGATTCATTGATTTGATCTTATCATTTTAGATGAGTGATGTCAAAACAAATTAAATGGATATAATATCACAGACAAAAGATAGTTCTAGATAATGTTTCTAAAAAGGGATATCAATGTAATCTTGTCATTTTTTTTTTTTGTTGCTTTTTAAATAAGTTGCTTTTAAAATGTATTGCACACATTACTTTAGTTGGAAACAGAGAGGTATCCTTATAATCCAGTTAGCAATTCATTTATTTGGATAAGATCCATACAAGCACATTTTCTGTTAGTCTTAATATTAATTTCACTCAGAGCCCGGCTTAAAATTATTATTTTATAATCATGCTCACAAATTAGTAAATCACTATTTATGTATCCTTTGCTTACATATTACTACAGCAATCATGCACACTTTTTACTAAATTATATGCAGGATTTATTAAGTGCATGTTTTGTCACTGTTACTCTGTTAAGAAGACAATAAAGTAAGTGGTTTTAAGCTTATAATTTGGCCTATAAATGTTTATTTGCTACTACTGAATTAACACTGTTTGTATTTTAGCAAAGTCAAATCTGCATTACCTCAATTAAAGTGATGGTCAATTTTGATGAATTAGTGCCCGGTTTTTAATAATTCTATTAAAAACAAGGGCGCTTTTATTAATCAAAATTGACATTTCACTCGTTTTCTTCAAAAATTTACCTTTTAATCCTGACAGCCGCCCCAGCGATTCCCCCGGCCATCGGAAGCCTCTGCTTACGTCAGAAATTATGAATCCGGCTTCCTCCAATCACGGCTTTCCCACCGGGGGAATCATGGCCTGAGGCAACGCCGTAATTGGAGAAAGCCGGATTTGTCATTTTCGACCCGCGAAGAGGGCTTGCGACGGGCGGAGGAAGCGCTGCAGTGGCTGTCAGGATTAAAAGGTAAGTTTTGGAGGAAAACGAGTGAAATGTCAATTTTGATTAATTGAAGTGCCCTTGTTTTTAATAGGATTATTAAAAACCGGGCACTAATTCATCGTAATTGACCTTCACTTTAACACTCTTTTAAATACCCTAAGCAGATATTTTTTTTATTTGAATTAAATGTGTATACTGCATATACATTAATGACAGAAAACACAATTATTAAAACATGAGCACAATTTACACATAAACACACACACACACATATATATATATATATCTATATACACACATATATATATATATATATATATATATATATATACACACACACATACATTATATATATATATATATATATATATATATATACACACACATATATATATATATACACACACACACACATATACAGTATCTCACAAAAGTGAGTACACCCCTCACATTTTTGTAAATTTTTTATTATATCTTTTCATGTGACAACACTGAAGAAATTACACTTTGCTACAATGTAAAGTAGTGAGTGTACAGCCTGTATAACAGTGTAAATTTGCTGTCCCCTCAAAATAACTCAACACACAGCCATTAATGTCTAAACTGTTGGCAACAAAAGTGAGTACACCCCTAAGTGGAAATGTCCAAATTGGGCCCAAAGTGTCAATATTATGTGTGGCCACCATTATTTTCCAGCACTGCCTTAACCCTCTTGGGCATGGAGTTCACCAGAGCTTCACAGGTTGCCAATGAAGTCCTCTCCTCCATGACAACATCAAGAAGCTGGTGGATGTTAGAGACCTTACGCTCCCCCACATTCCGTTTGAGTATGCCCCACAGATGCTCAATAGTGTTTAGGTCTGGAGACATGCTTGGCCAGTCCATCACCTTTACCCGCAGCTTCTTTAGCAAGGCAGTGGTCATCTTGGAGGTGTGTTTGGGGTCCTTATCATGTTGGAATACTGTCCTCCGGCCCAGTCTCCGAAGTGAGGGGATCATGCTCTGCTTCAGTATGTCACAGTACATGTAGGCATTTATGGTTTCCTCAATGAACTGTAGTTCCCCAGTGCCAGCAGCACTCATGCAGGTCCAGACCATGACACTCCCCCCACCAGGCTTGACTGTAGGCAAGACACACTTGTCTTTGTACTCCTCACCTGGTTGCCGCCACACACGCTTGACACCATCTGAACCAAATAAGTTTATCTTGGTCTCATCGGACCACAGGACATGGTTCCAGTAATCCATGCCCTTAGTCTGCTTGTCTTCAGCAAACTGTTTGCGACAGCCATGCATACCAATTTGATGCAGCGTATGGTTTAAGCACTGACAAACTGACCCCCCCACCCCTTCAACCTCTGCAGCAATGCTGGCAGCACTCATACGTCTATTTCCCAAAGACAACCTCTTGATATGACGCTGAGCATGTGCACTCAACTTCTTTGGTCGACCATGGTGAGGCCTGTTCTGAGTGGAACCTGTCCTGTGAAACCGCTGTATGGTCTTGCCCACCATGCTGTAGCTCAGTTTCAGGGTCTTGGCAATTAATCTTCTTATAGCCTAGGCCATCTTTATGTAGAGCAACAATTCTTTTTTTCAGATCCTCAGAGAGTTCTTTGCCATGAGGTGCCATGTTGAACTTCCAGTGACCAGTATGAGAGAGTGTGAGAGCAATAACACCAAATTTAACACACCTGCTCCCCATTCACACCTGAGACCTTGTAACACTAACCAGTCACATGACACCGGAAAAGGAAAATGGCTAATTGGGCCCAATTTGGACATTTCCACTTAGGGGTGTACTCACTTTTGTTGCCAATGGTTTAGACATTAATGGCTGCGTGTTGAGTTATTTTGAGGGGGTAGCAAATTAACACTGCTATACAGGCTGTATGCTCACTACTTTACATTGTAGCAAAGTGTAATTTCTTCAGTGTTGTCATATGAAAAAATATAATAAAATATTTACAAAAATGTGAGGGGTGTACTCACTTTTGTGAGATACTGTATATATATATATATATATATATACATACATACATACACACACACACACACATATATATATATATATATATACAGAGAGAAGTGCACTCACAGGAACGAACAACTGGCTCAATAACATTGTTAGCCTGTTCTATGGCGATTTACCACCTGGGTGCAACTTTTTAGCCCAGTAATGCTTTTCACAGAGTAGAACTTTCCTGTAGTATATCAGTCTGATCCCGCCTATTACGGTCAGTCCAGCGCCGAAATACCAGGCAATTCCTCTCTGAACAAGGAACACAGCAACCCCAGACGATCGTTTCGGCCTTCATTGGGCCTTGTCAGTGAGGTGTAGCTATATTCCTCTAAGCACACTGAGCAAGGAGTCCACGTCTGGTTGCCCCTTTTTCCCATAGGGAGACTAAATACATACAGAGAGAAGTGCACTCACAGGAACGAACAACTGGCTCAATAACATTGTTAGCCTGTTCTATGGCGATTTACCACCTGGGTGCAACTTTTTAGCCCAGTAATGCTTTTCACAGAGTAGAACTTTCCTGTAGTATATCAGTCTGATCCCGCCTATTGCGGTCAGTCCAGCGCCGAAATACCAGGCAATTCCTCTCTGAACAAGGAACACAGCAACCCCAGACGATCGTTTCGGCCTTCATTGGGCCTCGTCAGTGAGGTGTAGCTATATTCCTCTAAGCACACTGAGCAAGGAGTCCACGTCTGGTTGCCCCTTTTTCCCATAGGGAGACTAAATACATACAGAGAGAAGTGCACTCACAGGAACGAACAACTGGCTCAATAACATTGTTAGCCTGTTCTATGGCGATTTACCACCTGGGTGCAACTTTTTAGCCCAGTAATGCTTTTCACAGAGTAGAACTTTCCTGTAGTATATCAGTCTGATCCCGCCTATTACGGTCAGTCCAGCGCCGAAATACCAGGCAATTCCTCTCTGAACAAGGAACACAGCAACCCCAGACGATCGTTTCGGCCTTCATTGGGCCTCGTCAGTGAGGTGTAGCTATATTCCTCTAAGCACACTGAGCAAGGAGTCCATGTCTGGTTGCCCCTTTTTCCCATAGGGAGACTAAATACATACAGAGAGAAGTGCACTCACAGGAACGAACAACTGGCTCAATAACATTGTTAGCCTGTTCTATGGCGATTTACCACCTGGGTGCAACTTTTTAGCCCAGTAATGCTTTTCACAGAGTAGAACTTTCCTGTAGTATATCAGTCTGATCCCGCCTAGGCATAGGCGGGATCAGACTGATATACTACAGGAAAGCTCTACTCTGTGAAAAGCATTACTGGGCTAAAAAGCTGCACCCAGGTGGTAAATCGCCATAGAACAGGCTAACAATGGTATTGAGCCAGTTGTTCGTTCCTGTGAGTGCACTTCTCTCTGTATATATATATATATATATATATAATGTATATACAGTACACACACACTTCTCATGAAGTGGCAACTGCTGAACTCTAATTTCATGTAAAAAAAATAGTATTTTACTACTACTCAAGAAAGAGAAAAAAATCTAGAATTAAGTTACAGAAAATGGGGACAACATCAATAAAGTATTTTGCAAACTTTTTTTCTAGTACATATAAGTCTAGATTATGAGTGATGCACTATTTAGCACTCCCGCTCATGCATTAGCTTCGCTTGAAGTAAGCTTTTTGCATGCCTTGGATAGCGTCAGTATTACAAGTTGAAAGTAAAAAGTTTTCAAATAAGCGCTAACCCGAAGCGCGCAAAAAAAAAAAACTTTGAATATCGCAAACGCATTGACGTATTCCCCCGTAGACTTCAATGGAGCACAAAAAGTGGGAAAAACCTAACAGCCTTACTAGCATGCAAACCCAATCACATTTAACCATTTGTGCAAACGGAACATGAAAAATTATTATTTCACATTCAAATGTTCGTCACATAGAAGAAAAATGTTCTATTTAATCTTAAATACATCTATCTATATATCCATCTATCTATATATATATATATATATATATATATATATGTATGTATGTATCTATCTATCTATCTATCTATATACACATATGTGTGTGTGTGATTTTTTTGTGGTAATAAATATATAAATATATCCAATTAGGTAGATCCAAGCACTCACTGTTGTGTTGATTGCCAGGGTGCGCTCTATAATGGTAATATAATATTATCTTTAAATGAAGAGGCACTCTCAGGACTTAAGTTTTTCAATGATCCTTTAACTCTTTATTTTCATATGAGGTCAATGTTTTGGTCCATACAAGGACCTTTCTCAAGAGCAATTTTTTATTTTAGATAAACATCTTTTTACTAAAGATGTTTATCTAAGATAAGCAACTGTATGTACAGAAAGTGATTAAAAAAAATAAAGAGATCTGCAAGCTGAACGATTTTTCACATACAAAATTATTTGTATATTTCATATACAAAAATAACCCCAAATGAACAATTTATCATACATTTTATACCCTGCTGCTGGAATAACAAGTCATTGAAAACACAATAAGGGAAAACAATTTTACAGTGTACTGTTCCTTTAAAGAAACTCAACCTTAAACTATAAAAAAAAATCTTTCATGTGAAATCTTTCAAGTGAGAGCATGAATAAAATATTTAAAGAATATATTTCCATAATAAAAGATGAAGCTGTTTGATAATAACAAGAAATACGTTTGTGCACAACTAATAGCTATGATTGCTTTTTGTGCGTTGTCCATATTCAGCACTGGAACAGAAGTGCATTGCTGCTACAGAGCTGATTTTAACTATGTGTTTAATCCTTATGATTCCAACAAGAGGAGACATCAGGTTCTGAAAGTGAAACTGGAAATAGGTGGAATAATATCTACAAGGAACACTCATTTTCATGCAAAAACTGTTGTAATTTAAGAGTACAGTAAAGTCAAAATTAAACTTATATGGATTGGATAGAGCATGACATTTCAAATAATTTTCTAATTTACTTCTATTATCAATTTTGCTTATGTAGACATAGATCTAAATTATGCAGAACGATGGACTATGTACCGCATGACGTAGATCTACATTATGCAGAACGATGGGCGATGTACCCCATAACTTAGATCTACATTATGTGGAACTTTGAGCTATGTACCACATGGCGTGGATCTACATTATGCATAATGATGGACTATATACCGCATGACATAGATCTACATTATGCAGAACGATGGGCTATGTACAGCTCGAAATAGATCTACATTATGCGTAATGATGGGCTATGTACCGCATGATGTAGATCTACATTATGCAGAAAGATGGGCTATGTACCGATTAACTTAGATATACATTATGCGTAACGATGGGCTGTGTACCGCATGACGTAGATCAACATTATGCGTAACGATGGACTATGTACCGCATGACGTAGATCTACATTATGCGTAACGATGGGCTGTGTACCACATGACGTAGATCAACATTATGCGTAACGATGGACTATGTACCGCATGACGTAGATCTACATTATGCAGAACGATGGGCTATGTACAGCTCGACATAGATTTACATTATGTGTAATGATGGGCTATGTACAGCATGAGATAGATCTACATTATGCATAGCGATGGACTATGTATCGCATGACGTAAATCTACATTATGCAGAACGATGGGCTATGTACCACGTAACTTAGATCTACATTATGCAGAACGATGGGCTATGTACCACATGACGTAGTTCTACATTATGTGTAATGATGGACTATATACCGCATGACATAGATCTACATTATGCAGAACGATGGGCTATGTTCAGCTTGAGATAGATCTACATTATGCGTAATGATGGGCTATGTACCGCATGAAGTTGATCTACATTATGCATAACGATGGACTGTGTACCGCATGATGTAGATCTACATTATGCAGAACGATGGGCTATGTATCGCTTAACTTCGATATACATTATGCGTTAGGATGGGCTGTGTACCACATGACGTAGATCAACATTATGCATAACGATGGACTATGTACCGTATGACGTAGATCTACATTATGCAGAACGATGGGCTATGTACCGCATAACATAGATATACATTATGCGGAACGATGAGCTATGTACAGCATGACTAAGATCTACATTATGCGGAACAATGGGCTATGTACCACAAAACATAGATCTACATTATGCGGAACGATGGGCTATGTACCGCATGACATAGATGTACATTATGCGGAACGATGGGCTATGTACCGCATGACGTAGATCTACATTATGTGAAACGATGGGCTATGTACCGCATGACATAGATCTACATTATGCGGAAGGATAGGCTATGTACCACATGACATAGATCTACATTATGCATAGCGATGGACTATGTACCGCATAACGTAGATCTACATTATGCAGAACGATGGGCTATGTACCACATAACTTAGATCTACATTATGTGGAACTATGAGCTATGTACCACATGGCGTAGTTCTACATTATGCGTAATGATGGACTATATACCGCATGACATAGATCTACATTATGCAGAACGATGGGCTATGTTCAGCTCGACATAGATCTACATTATGCGTAATGATGGGCTATGTACCGCATGAAGTTGATCTACATTATGCGTAAAGATGGACTATGTACCACATGATGTAGATCTACATTATGCAGAACGATGGGCTATGTACCGCCTAACTTAGATATACATTATGCGTTACAATGGGCTGTGTACCACATGAAGTAGATCAACATTATGCGTAATGATGGACTATATACCGCATGACATAGATCTACATTATGCAGAACGATGGGCTATGTTCAGCTCGACATAGATCTACATTATGCGTAATGATGGGCTATGTACCGCATGAAGTTGATCTACATTATGCGTAAAGATGGACTATGTACTGCATGACGTAGATCTACATTATGCAGAACGATGGGCTATGTACCGCATAACATAGATATACATTATGCGGAACGATGAGCTATGTACAGCATGACAAAGATCTACATTATGCGGGACAATGGGCTATGTACCACAAAACATAGATCTACATTATGCGGAACGATGGGCTATGTACCACATGACATAGATGTACATTATGCGGAACGATGGGCTATGTACCGCATGACGTAGATCTACATTATGTGAAACGATTGGCTATGAACCGCATGACATAGATCTACATTATGCGGAAGGATAGGCTATGTACCACATGACATAGATCTACATTATGCGGAAGGATAGGCTATGTACCACATGACATAGATCTACATTATGCGGAACAATGGGCTATGTACCGCATGGCATAGACCTATATTATGCAGAATTATGGGCGGTGTACTGCATGATGTAGATCTGCATTATGCGGAACGATGGCCTATACACCGTATGACGTAGATCTACAGTATGCCTAATGATGGGCTATGTACA
>NC_069503.1:1051348329-1051448329 GCF_027579735.1 Bombina bombina
CAAACAAAAACAGCAAATAGCAAACAGCTTAGTGAAATGCAATTATTGCATTGTATAATGTGTAAGAGCGTTTTATTATTGCGCTGTTGCTGGCATATAACTGTGTTATGCCACTGCAAAGTGTTTAAATACAGAAAAACAGACCCCGACAAGCAATTTACAACTGGGCCCTAGCAGAACATATCTAGTGAGCCAAAGACAATGGCCTCTAGTTATGAAGCCGTCTACTTACCTGCATTTGCCGGCCCAATACGCTCGCCTAAGCTCGCCTCATATCACTGCCGCGGACCTGAATACGCTCGCCAAAGTTATCAATAAATCTGTCAAAAAGCCGCGCACCAAGTACGAGGCGATGAGCAGCGGACTGTGATAGTTATCACTCATCAATCTCGCTGCTCTTCGGCTTTTTTACAGCTTTATTGATACCCCTGTCACTAAGCACTCACACTATACTATACTGTTCTACCCCCTATACCGGCACCCCCGGAGCCCCCCGCAACTAAATAAAGTTATTAACCCCTAAACCGCCGCTCCCGAACCCCGCCGCCACCTACATTATACATATTAACCCCTAATCTGCCGCCCCCTATACCGCCGCCACCTACATAAACCCCGCCGCAACTAAAAAAATTGTTTAACCCCTAAACTGCCGCTCCCGGACCCCGCCGTAACTATAATAAATATGTTAACCCCTAAGCCGCCACTCCCGGACCCCGCCGCCACCTACATAATACCTATTAACCCCTATCCTGCCCCCCCTATACCGCCGCCACCTATAATAAATTTATTAACCCCTATCCTGCCCCCTACACCGCCACCACTATAATAGAATTATTAACCCCTAAACCTAAGTCTAACACTAACCCTAACACCCCCCTAACTTAAATATTAATTAAATAAATCTAAATAATATTACTCTTATTAACTAAATTAATCCTATTTAAAACTAAATACTTACCTATAAAATAAACCCTAATCTAGCTACAATATAACTAATAATTACATTGTAGCTATTTTAGGATTTATATTTATTTTACAGGCAAGTTTGTATTTATTTTAACTAGGAACAATAGCTATTAAATAGTTATTAACTATTTAATAGCTACCTAGTTAAAATAAAGACAAATTTACCTGTAAAATAAAAAACTAACCTAAGTTACAATTACACCTAACACTACACTATAATTAAATAAATTATTCCTATTTAAAACGAAATACTTAACCTGTAAAATAAACCCTAAGATAGCTACAATGTAATTAATAATTACATTGTAGCTATTTTAGGATATAGTTTTATTTTACAGGTAACTTTGTATTTATTTTAACTAAGTACAATAGTTATTAAATAGTTATTAACTATTTAATAACTACCTAGCTAAAAGAAATACAAAATTACCTGTAAAATAAATCCTAACCTAAGTTACAATTAAACCTAACACTACACTATCATTAAATTAATTAAATAAATTACCTACAAATACCTACAATTAAATACAATTAAATAAACTAAATTACAAAAAAACAAAACACTAAATTACAGAAAATAAAAAAGAATTACAAGAATTTTAAACTAATTACACCTAATCTAAGTGCCCTAATAAAAAAAATAAAAAAATAAAAGTGCCTACCCTATTCTACATTACAAAGTAATCAGCTCTTTTACCAGTCCTTAAAAGGGCTTTTTGCGGGGCAGTGCCCCAAAGTAATCAGCTCTTTTACCTGTAAAAAAAAATACACCCACCACCCCCTTCCCCTTACTCTAACCCACCCAAACCCCCCTTAAATAAACCTAACACTAACCCCCTGAAGATCTCCCTACCTTGAGTCGTCTTCACCCAGCCGGGCCGAACTCTTCATCCTATCCGGGCAGAAGAGGACATCTGAACTGGCAGACATCTTCATCCAAGCGGCATCTTCTATCTTCATCCATCCGACGAGGAGCGGCTCCATCTTCAAGACCTCCGGCGCGGAGCATCCTTCCTGGCCGACGGACTAACGACGAATGACGGTTCCTTTAAATGACGTCATCCAAGATGGCGTCCCTCGAATTCCGATTGGCTGATAGGATTCTATCAGTCAATCGGAATTAAGGTAGGAAAAATCTGATTGGCTGATTCAATCAGCCAATCAGATTGAAGTTCTGATTGTATTTTTTTTTACAGGTAAAAGAGCTGATTATTTTGGGGCAATGCCCCGCAAAAAGCCCTTTTAAGGGCTGGTAAAAGAGCTGATTACTTTGTAATGTAGAATAGGGTAGGGACTTTTATTTTTTTATTTTATTTTTTATTTTATTAGGGGGCTTAGATTAGGTGTAATTAGTTTAAAATTCTTGTAATATTTTTTTATTTTCTGTAATTTAGTGGGGTTTTTTTTGTAATTTAGTTTAGTTTATTTAATTGTATTTAATTGTAGGTATTTGTAGGTAATTTATTTAATTAATTTAATGATAGTGTAGTGTTAGGTTTAATTGTAACTTAGGTTAGGATTTATTTTACAGGTAAATTTGTATTTCTTTTAGCTAGGTAGTTATTAAATAGTTAATAACTATTTAATAACTATTGTACCTAGTTAAAATAAATACAAAGTTGCCTGTAAAATAAAAATAAATCCAAAAATAGCTACAATGTAACTATTAGTTATATTGTAGCTATCTTAGGGTTTATTTTATAGGTAAGTATTTAGTTTTAAATAGGATTAATTTAGTTAATAAGAGTAATATTATTTAGATTTATTTAATTAATATTTAATATTTAGGGGGGTGTTAGGGTTAGTGTTAGAGTTAGGTTTAGGGGTTAATAAATTTATTATAGGTGGCGGCGGTATAGGGGGGCAGGATAGGGGTAATAGGTATTATGTAGGTGGCGGCGGGGTCCGGGAGCGGCAGTTTAGGGGTTAACATATTTATTATAGTTGCGGCGTGGGTCCGGGAGCGGCGGTTTAGGGGTTAAACAATGTATTTAGTTGCGGCGGGGTCCGGGATCCGCAGGATAGGGGTTAATTAGTTTATGTAGGTGGCGGCGGTATAGGGGGCGGCAGATTAGGGGTTAATATGTATAATGTAGGTTGCGGCGGGGTCCGGGAGCGGCGGTTTAGGGGGTAATAACTTTATTTAGCTGCGGCAGGGTAGTGGGGGCAGATTAGGGGTGTTTAGACTCGGGGTACATGTTAAGGTGTTAGGTGTAGACATTTCCCATAAGAATCAATGGGATATAAGGCAGCAGCGAACATGAGCTTTCGCTATGGTTAGACTCCCATTGATTCCTATGGGATCCGCCGCCTCCAGGGCGGCGGATTGAAATCCAGGTACGCTGGCCCGGAATAGTGGCGAGCGCACCTGGTAGTAGTTTAATAACTACCAAAAGTAGTCAGATTGTGCCGAACTTGCGTTCGGAACATCTGTAGTGAGGTAAGCATCGATCTGTGTCGGACTGAGTCCGGCGGATCGTATGTTACGTCACTAAATTCTACTTTTGCCGGGCAGTAGGGCTTGATAACTAAGGCAAATCAGCCTCGCCACAAATACGCTGCGGAATTCCAGCGTAGTTGTGGTTGACGGCTTGATAACTAGAGGCCAATGTATGTGTTTAGCCAATCACCATCTAGCTCCCAGTACCATAATGCCATGCCTGAGACTACCTTGGTATGCTTTTCGACACAGAATACCAAGTAAACTGAAAGTCTCTTAAAATGACATTCTCTCTCAAAATCAAGAAACTTTTTTCTTACTTTCATATCTCTTCAATGTAAAATACAATTTTTATTAACTTTGAAATCAACATTACTGTTTTTTGCTATGTAATATATATTAGTATGTTAATAATTGTAAAAAAAATATATAATTACATTAAAAGGACAGTAAAGTCAAAATGAAACTTACATTTACTGGATAAAGCATGATATTTAAAAAAAAAAATCCAATTTACTTCTATTATCATTTTATCTCAGTTCTCTTTGTATCCTTCGTTAAAGAGTAACTCTAAGGAAACTCAGGACCATGCAAGTGCCTATAGCCATCTAGCAACAGTTTGCAACATTGTTTATTGCAGTGTTATAGAATGTTGCAAAGACTGATGCCATAGACTGGTAACGACACGTGCACACTCCTAAGCTCCTATCAGCCTACCTAGATTTATGCTTCAACAAAGGATAGCAAGTGAACAAAGCACAATTGATAATAAAAAAAAGTAAATTGGAAAGTTGTTTAAAATTGCATGCCCTATCTGAATTAAGACTGTTTCATTTTGACTATACTGTTCCTTTAAGTAAATGGAAAAATAAACATATCTTCTAAAAAGCCACAGAAAGATTTAAAATGTTATATTTGCACAGGACAAGTTCATTGTAATTAAACATGATTTATAGTTTATATTGAGATACTAAATTATGTCATTTAAAACATTAAAAAGAAAAATAAACTTATGTAACACCCAAGACATATACACTGTTAGGTGACATAACACAGGCACTGCAGATTTAACTTTCAAGAAACACACATCCAGATGGCATTTGATAGGCTCAGTAATTTGGCAGACGCATACAGAGACTTTCAGTGTTACGCTGTCATTTTGAATATATCTCAGTTTGGCGCTGAAAACTACAATAAAACTCAGTCTACTTGTTTGCATCAGAGAAACCAGTTAAAATGTATAACTTGACAAGAATACATGGAAGTAAACTTAGGAACATAAAATATGTAAAAAGGAAAAAAAGATTCAGTGTAAATAATTATTGGTTGCAGTGGTGTTTTCTTTTTTTCCCTTTTTTTTTAAATCACCCTTCTGCCTCCCTTTTACTTTTTCTTTGCTTTGCGTAGAACATGGGACATATGTCATTACACTGCAAATTGAGGCATCTGTCACCTTTGAGCTCTTGGGATGCTAGATATAGGACTGGGTTGTAGGAGCCAAACTAAATAAATGTATTAGCATAGTTTTTATTGGAACACTAAATAGAAAATACAGTACATTTCATAGCCTTTAAAGGGACAGTATGCACCAATTTAAGTATAAAACCTTTTAAAAACTTACTAAGAAGCTCACAGTTTAGCACTGCTGATGAGGTTAGGCTGTGACACCCAGTGAAAGGGGCTGGGTAAGCAAGAAGATCAGTCCCTTCCCCCCTCCCCTGCATGAAAAGACAAATTACACAACTAGGAGTCTGTAGACATCAGTATACATCTAAAACTTTGGGGTTTGGTTAGAAATCTGAAAAGTAGCACAATGTTATTTAAAAATAAGCAAAACTATACATTGTTACAATAACACTAACAGATGGGCTATATAAAGGGATCATCTACAAAACATTCATACAAAGGCCAATCTAATGTACAATGTCCCTTTAATGGGGAAATGTTTACTTTAGGCACAATGGTAGCTGATAGTTATATTAGATCATGTTTTATGATCTTTTGTGGAGCTTATTGTGCGAATGTGAAACCCAAAATCTTTCCTTCATGATAGAGCATATAATTTTAAACAACTTTCCAACTTATTTCTATTATCAAATTTACTTAGTTCTTTTAGTACACTTTGTTGAAGAGTAGGCTCATAAGCAGCAATTCACTACAGGGATCTAGCGGAATACATCAGGTGAGGTGAGCCAATGACAAGAGGCATCTATGTGCAGCCACCAATCAGTACCCAGCTCCCAGTAGTATATTGCTGCTCCTGAGTCTACCTATATATGCTTTTCAACAAAGGATAACAAGAGAAGAATGGAAATAGAAGAAAACTAGGACGTTTTTTGAAATTACATGTTATATATGAAACATGAACGTTTAATATTAACTTAACTGCCCCTTTAATAAAGAAATCATGGCCAATCTGTGATAAAAAATGTCTGCATCACACTCTGAATAATCTTTTGAATGGTATTTGATGTTAACATGTCCTATGCGATTCCATTATTGATACCGTCTATTCCTATTTCTTTATGGATACACTAAAATATATTTCTCTTAGTTAAAGGGGTATAAAAGTCAAAATTAAACTTGCATGATTTAGAAAGAGCATGTCAATTTAAGACACTTTATTTTAAAGTCACTTCTATTTTCAAACAAAGTGTGTTCTCTTGGTATTAAAAAAAATATGTACATATCCTAGTACACTACTGGTAGCCAGCTGGTGATTGGTGGCTGCACACATTTATTTCTTGTCTTTGACTCACCAAATGTGTTAATCTAGCTCCCAGTACTACATTGCTGGTCTGGAGCTTACTTTAATTATGTATTTAATCCCTTTGTTAAACACACAGTTATATGCAAGTAATATTAAAATGTTTGAACACATTATATAATAGGTTTTACAGCTACGCTTTTATATCACTTTACTTTTTCTTTTTTTTATTATTAATATTATTATAATACTTTATTTATACAGCGACAACATATTCCGCTGCGCTGTTGATTGTATGTGGGGGGGAGGAAGGACAGAGTTGAGTCAAGTGTAACTCTGAGGCAGTGGACTTGGGGTGATGAAGAGATAGTAATGCCGTTGGCGGGGATCGTAAAGTCCAAAATCGTAATAGAGCTAGAGAGGGGGTGATAAGAAGGAGCTTGGTCTTAGACATTTTATTCTTTAGGGGGTGCGAGGCCATCCAGGAAGAAATGCTGTATAAGCAGTCACTGACATGAGAAAGGACAGAAGGAAAGAGTGCAGGGATGGATAGGTAGATCTGAGCATAGAGGTGATATTTGAAGCCATAGCTGTTGATAAGTTTATCCGCTGAAGAAGTATAAATTTAGAAGAGTAGAGGACCAGGACAGAGCATTAAAGGGACACTCAAGTCAAAATTAAACTTCATGATTCAGATACAGCATGCTATTTTTAACAACTTTCCAATTTACTTCCATTAACAAAATGTGCACAGTCTTTTTATATTTACACTTTTTGAATCACCAACTCCTACTGAGCATGTGCAAGAATTCACAGCATATACGTATATGTATTTGTGATTGGCTGATGGCTGTCACATGATAAAGGAGGAGTGGAAATAGACATAAGTTTGAAATGTATTTAACAAAAATCTACTACTCATTTGAAGTTCAGACTAAGTGCTACTGCATTGTCTTCTTAGCATGCATTTGTTGATTATGCAAATCTACTGTATTGACTGGTCCTTAAAGGGACATTATACACTCAAAATAATATGGGGTATGTAAATAAAGCATATCAAGAAGATAAACTTTGTCATTGACATGTATTATCAAATTTGCCTCTAAAGCTCCTTAAAATGATAACAATGTTTAAAGAGATGTCCCTACATAAGAATACGTCCGTAATATTACTAGGCTACAAAGCAAGCATTTGTCCCTCACTCCCTAGCAAGTACAAGCCCTGCAGGGACAGCTGTGAGCGCTATGTGTGATTCATAGGGATAATAAAAGCCTATACCTATATTTAAAGTGTGGGACTAATGACACATTGCACGAGCGGCAGGTTACAGTGCGGTATAGGGCTATAATATGTGTGCTATACAGATCGCAGCATAACGCTCACAGCTCTCCCTGCAGGGCTTGTACATGCCTGTGCTTTATCGCCAGCGTCTCCCTAAGCGGATTAGCTTGCCTGTGCATACCGTGTATGCTCGATTATTTTATAGGCAGCCATGTACTGTGATTTTACATCTGCAACGGTAAATGCTGGTTGCGGCTGACATTGATGAATTCTGCAATAGTGTTATGAAATTACGTAACAAGCACAAACCAATGGCTATGTTTTCACTTTCAAGACGGACTAAAAAAAATCTATAATTTTGCAGCTCAGACTTTAAACTATTTGCAGGATGGAATTATGTGATTGCATTAGTATGAAGTTTCAGCAATATCCTGCAAATAGTTTAAAGTCTGAGCTGCAAAATTATAGTTTTTATAGTCGGTCTTGAAAGTGAAAACATAGCCACTGTAACCTGCCGCTCGGTGCAATGTGTCATTAGTCCTACACATTAAAGGAACAGTCTACACCAGAATTTGTATTGTTTAGAAAGATAGATAATCCCTTTATTACCCATACCCTAGTTTTGCATAACTAACACAGTTATATAAATACACTTTTTACCTCAGTGATTATCCTGTATCTAAGCCTCTGCAAACTGCCCCCTTATTTCAGTTCTTTTGACAGACATCCATTTTAGCCAATCAAAACTGGCTCACTGGAACTTCATGTGCGTGAGCACAGTGTTATCTATATGACACACATGAACTAACATCCTCAAGTGGTGAAAAACTGTCAAAATGCCCTGAGAGAAGAGGCGGACTTAAAGGGCTTAGACATTAACATATGAACCTCCTAGGTTTAGCTTTCAACTAAGAATACCAAGAGAACAAAGCAAAATTGGTGATAAAAGTAAATTGGAAAATTGTTGAAAATTACATTCTCTAGCTGAATCATGAAAATTTATTTTGGACTAGACTGTCCCTTTAAATATAGGTATAGGCTTTTATTATCCCTATGAATCACGCATAGCACTCACAGCTGTCCTTAGAGGGTCAAATGCTTGCTCTGTAGCCTAGTCGTATTATAGATGTATTCTTATGTAGGGACATCTCTTTGGGACAACTTTGTTATCATTTTAAGGAGCTTTTAAGGCAAAATTGGTAATACATGTCAATGACAAAGTTTATCTTCTTTATATGCTTTATTTAAATACCCCATATTGTTTTGAGTGTATAATGTCCCTTTAAGGTAGTCCAACCAATAGAGGCATTGAAGAAGAGGGGTCTCCAGAAAATAACACAGAAAAGTACCTGTGAGAGAGATAAGAGGGGATCTCAGAGAGAGCAGCCTCAAAAAGACCAATCGACTGAGTCAAATACAGCTGAGAGGTCAAGTAAGATAAGTATAGAGCAGAGGCCATTAGATTTAGCAGAAAGAGAATTGTTATGTAACCTTGGTGAGGGCAGTCTCAGTTGAGTGTTGGAGGTGGAAGCCATAGAACGATCCACAACAGGTATATTCTTCCATCCAGCCAGCTGAAGTATAATGCTGCATGAGTCCAGTATATATATATATGCAGATTCAATGTATTACTTGGCTATATATATAGTTTCTATTAACATTTATTACCTTCAGTTTATTTATTTTCAGACAGCATATGAGAAAAATTAAATCTTCTGATTTTATGGCCTATGGTTGTGAATGTAATAACAGAATTTGGTGAATAACAGAGCCAGATGTTTTGTTAGGCAATAGAGCAAACTGGCTTGGAGTAATCTACTAGAAGGATACTGGTTAGTCAAGTGATTAATCTTTGCAATACACACACATTAACATACATAAGGATCTGTGCACACGCCTGTCTGATATAGCCAGAAACTGTACAGGATTTTCTAAAAGGGGGATAAAATTAAATATCCCATAAAATGTTTAAAATGAAGGATTTAATTAAAACTGAGAAAGTTCATATTCATTTGTTTTGCTTTCTCTTCCTGTCATTTACATCTGGAATTATTGTTTTTCTTCTCCAGCTTCAGTAACCAAACCAGTTTTGTTGTTTGACTCTGCAACATGCTATACAGAGATTGTGTAGGTCAGTGCAGGGAGTTATCTACATTTGTCTCTAATTACTCAATGCAGAGGAAATAAAATAAACACAAGCAAGTGACCTTACAGGAGTGTACCCCTGGAGTACCCTGAAAAGTCTGCCAAAAATACTCATCATGTATTTTTGTTATGGATAATTTAGCACTGTTACTGTTGAGCCCACTACTATTTTCAGGGCTAGTGCTTTATTTATTTAGCTATAGAAACATCCATTTAACAAAAGGAAGGGAAAGTTGTATTTTGAGAACTGTGTATGAAATGTTTTCTTATTAAAGGAACATTATAATGTAAAATTGTCTCTTTGTTCTGAATAATCCATTTTACCTGCTGGAGTGTATTACATTGTTTGCAAACATCTCTCTATTTTACCTTTATTTTTTTATTTTAACTAGATGGTTTTGTCTGTTGTTTCCCCACCTATACTGAAAATATGAATACTGCTGTATTCGCTGTAGAAAAGCTTTGTAAACTGTAGTCAGCAGCATAAATGAACCTCCTAATGGGGGTTGGGCTCTGTGTATAGAAAGAGATAACACAAGAATATCTGCCCTTTCTGCAGGGTCAGCCCAATTAAACGGGCGTGTTTGTGAAAAAAATAGGTGATGGGTTCAAAGAACAATCACAGCTAATTCAAGTACAAAAAAAATAAACATAAAGGACCATTTCATTAATATTAATAATATTAATACTAATAATATTAATAATATTAATACTGTAACTGGTATAACAAGTTATTTGGAACACATTAAGAAAAAAATTACAGTACAGTGTCCCTTTAAGAAACCATTATAATTAAAGGATATTAAATATGTTTCATAAGTACATAGTACATCAGTGATTTAGCTACTTGCATCGCAAAACATACACATGCAAAGGAAATGTTTTAAAAACTGTATTACCCATTAAAAGCCTTGACTATTGTTTATGTTATTTCCTTTACTGTGGATTAATAGACACATATACAACTCAGTCCCTGCACTGATCAAGCTATTATTGTGTAGAATTTTGCAGTGTGATGTGTTATCAATTCTACAAGTTGTGCTCCAGACAATGTTGCAGCAGTGGAAAAAAACTATATCATTTTAAAAGTTGTAACAGATGAAGTCAGCAAATAAATAATGAAAGTGCACGGCTAAGTTTTTCTACTATAAATAACATTTTATAGGGAACTACATTTTGAGTTAAATGTGCCTTTAATGCTGATGTCACCTCCCGTTTAAAGTTCACTAGGACAGCTGAAATGCTTATGAATTACAAGTGAAAATAGTAGGATTTAAAGGGATTTAGTAGAAATCCTCTCTAGTTACGAGATTAGCAGAAAACAATACAACATTTCATCTGTCTAGGTTTCCTGAGCTGGTTACGGTAGATTAAACTACCTATACTGGTACTAGCTAGTCTGAACTCACCTGTGTTTGTTTGCCTGGGACAGGAGTGGGAAATGCTTACTTTTCTGGAAGGTTCTCTGGCAGTTGCATAATTTGGCAATGTAGAATTCTACATTCTCCTGCTCTTTTTATTAAAAGGGGCATAGATACATAGAATCATATTATACAAAATAAATATTATGAACGGATTAACTCTGCTTTTATATGGCCATTTAGTGGCAACACTGCACTGTAAGTAATTATTGTATTAGCATGTAGCAGTGTCAAGGTTCTGAAAAGGGTTGCCAGAAAGCTAGTATTTTATTGGCATGACCTGAACTATTTCAGGCCAGTGTATCACTTTAAAAACATTCCTATCAGCCTGTTTCTGAATGGTGTTGCTTAATTATTTATAAAATGAGCACTATGTTTAAAGGGACAGTCTAGTCAAAATTAAACTTTCATGATTCAGATAGGGCATGTTATTTTAAAAAAAAACTTTCCAAATTACTTTTATCATCAAATTTGCTTTGTTCTCTTGGTACTCTTAGCTTTAAGCTAAACCTAGGTAGGCTCATATGCTAATTTCTGAGCCCTTGAAGGCTGCCTCTTATCTGAATGCATTTGACAGCTTTTCACAGCTAGAGGGTGTTAGTTCATATGTACCATATAGATAGTGTTGTGCTCACGCCATTGGAGTTACTCGTGAGAGTGTACTGACTGGCTAAAAAATAAGGGGGCAGTCTGCAGAGGCTTAGATACAAGGTTATCACAGAGGTAAAAAGTGTATTAATATAACTGTGTTGGTTGTGCAAAACTGGGGAATGGGTAATAAAGGGATTATCTATCTGTTTAAACAATAACAATTCTGGAGTAGACTGTCCCTTATGAAAGCCTTTTTTTTGCTAATGATATAACATTGGAATGGTAAACAAGAAGATTTTATAGAATAAGTTTCCTCTATACCTGCTACATCAAAAAATATTCTTAAAATTATTAAAAAATATGTCAAAATATAGCTTTAACAGATAACGCAGAGTATAACATGCCAGTACATGTAAAAAAAAAGAAATAAATACATAGTGTGGTACATTTCAGTTACTGGAAAGATACTGTAGCCAAAAGATTATACATTCTTAACTAACTCCAAGGGGAAAATCCAAAGTATTATATACCCATGACATGTTTTTCTTTATTTTAGCAGCCAATTTAATATGAGGGGTTTAAAATTATTCTAAGAACTTTCACTGCAGGGGAACTTTTACATTAAAGTGATATCAATGTCATTTTTTCATATATGTATATTATATCACCAATTACAAACACTTGCACACATAATAAAACACTTTAATCTACAGTGCCCTCCACTAATATTGGCACCCTTGGTAAATATAAGCAAAGAAGGATGTGAAACATTGTCTTTATTGTTTAACCTTCTTTTGTTCAGAAAATATACAAAAATACTCTGCTCTCATGGATATCAAACAAATGCAAACACAACACAGGTTTATCCAAAAAATATAAAAAATATTTGTTAAATATGTGTGTGTGGCAAGGGAGCTAATATTAGTGAAGGGCACTGTATAATTTTCTTAGGAAAATTTGTAAACTTTTCAAAATCTAGGGCAGTCCATTGATTCACCCTTTGAAAACACCATGGCCTAGATTTAGAGTTCGGCGGTAGCCGTCAAAACCAGCGTTAGAGGCTCCTAACGCTGGTTTTGGGCGCCCGCTGGTATTTGGAGTCAGTGATTAAAGGGTCTAACGCTCACTTTTCAGCCGCGACTTTTCCATACCGCAGATCCCCCTACGCCATTTGCGTAGCCTATCTTTTCAATGGGATCTTTCTAACGCTGGTATTTAGAGTCGTTTCTGCAGTGAGCGTTAGAGCTCTAACGACAAGATTCCAGCCGCCTGAAAATAGCAGGAGTTAAGAGCTTTCTGGCTAACGCCGGTTTATAAAGCTCTTAACTACTGTACCCTAAAGTACACTAACACCCATAAACTACCTATGTACCCCTAAACCGAGGTCCCCCCACATCGCCGCCACTCGATTAAAATTTTTAACCCCTAATCTGCCGACCGCCACCTACGTTATACTTATGTACCCCTAATCTGCTGCCCCTAACACCGCCGACCCCTGTATTATATCTATTAACCCCTAACTTGCCCCCCACAACGTCGCCGCAAGCTACTTAAAATAATTAACCCCTAATCTTCCGACCGCAAATCGCCGCCACCTACGTTATCCCTATGTACCCCTAATCTGCTACCCCTAACATCGCCGACCCCTATGTTATATTTATTAACCCCTAATCTGCCCCCCACAACGTCGCCGACACCTACCTACACTTATTAACCCCTAATCTGCCGAGCGGACCTGAGCGCTACTATAATAAAGTTATTAACCCCTAATCCGCCTCACTAACCCTATCATAAATAGTATTAACCCCTAATCTGCCCTCCCTAACATCGCCGACACCTACCTTCAATTATTAACCCCTAATCTGCCGACCGGAGCTCACCGCTATTCTAATAAATGTATTAACCCCTAAAGCTAAGTCTAACCCTAACACTAACACCCCCCTAAGTTAAATATAATTTTTATCTAACGAAATAAATTAACTCTTATTAAATAAATAATTCCTATTTAAAGCTAAATACTTACCTGTAAAATACATCCTAATATAGCTACAATATAAATTATAATTATATTATAGCTATTTTAGGATTAATATTTATTTTACAGGCAACTTTGTAATTATTTTAACCAGGTACAATAGCTATTAAATAGTTAAGAACTATTTAATAGTTACCTAGTTAAAATAATTACAAATTTACCTGTAAAATAAATCCTAACCTAAGATATAATTAAACCTAACACTACCCTATCAATAAAATAATTAAATAAACTACCTACAATTACCTACAATTAACCTAACACTACACTATCAATAAATTAATTAAACACAATTGCTACAAATAAATAAAATTAAATAAACTATCTAAAGTACAAAAAATAAAAAAGAACTAAGTTACAGAAAATAATAAAATATTTACAAACATAAGAAAAATATTACAACAATTTTAAACTAATTACACCTACTCTAAGCCCCCTAATAAAATAACAAAGCCCCCCAAAATAAAAAATTCCCTACCCTATTCTAAAATACAAATATTACAAGCTCTTTTACCTTACCAGCCCTGAACAGGGCCCTTTGCGGGGCATGCCCCAAGAATTTCAGCTCTTTTGCCTGTAAAAAAAAACATACTATACCCCCCCCCAACATTACAACCCACCACCCACATACCCCTAATCTAACCCAAACCCCCCTTAAATAAACCTAACACTACCCCCCTGATGATCTTCCTACCTTGTCTTCACCATGCCAGGTTCACCGATCCGTCCTGGCTCCAAGATCTTCATCCAACCCAAGCGGGGGCTAGACATCCACTGAAGAAGTCCAGAAGAGGGTCCAAAGTCTTCCTCCTATCCGGCAAGAAGAGGACATCCGGACCGGCAAACATCTTCTCCAAGCGGCATCTTCTATCTTCTTCCATCCGATGACGACCGGCTCCATCTTGAAGACCTCCAGCGCGGATCCATCCTCTTCTTCCGACGACTAGACGACGAATGACGGTTCCTTTAAGGGACGTCATCCAAGATGGCGTCCCTCGAATTCCGATTGGCTGATAGGATTCTATCAGCCAATCGGAATTAAGGTAGGAATTTTCTGATTGGCTGATGGAATCAGCCAATCAGAATCAAGTTCAATCCGATTGGCTGATCCAATCAGCCAATCAGATTGAGCTCGCATTCTATTGGCTGATCGGAACAGCCAATAGAATGCGAGCTCAATCTGATTGGCTGATTGGATCAGCCAATCGGATTGAACTATATTCTGATTGGCTGATTCCATCAGCCAATCAGAAAATTCCTACCTTAATTCCGATTGGCTGATAGAATCCTATCAGCCAATCGGAATTCGAGGGACGCCATCTTGGATGACGTCCCTTAAAGGAACCGTCATTCGTCGTCTAGTCGTCGGAAGAAGAGGATGGATCCGCGCTGGAGGTCTTCAAGATGGAGCCGGTCGTCATCGGATGGAAGAAGATAGAAGATGCCGCTTGGAGAAGATGTTTGCCGGTCCGGATGTCCTCTTCTTGCCGGATAGGAGGAAGACTTTGGACCCTCTTCTGGACTTCTTCAGTGGATGTCTAGCCCCCGCTTGGGTTGGATGAAGATCTTGGAGCCAGGACGGATCGGTGAACCTGGCATGGTGAAGACAAGGTAGGAAGATCATCAGGGGGGTAGTGTTAGGTTTATTTAAGGGGGGTTTGGGTTAGATTAGGGGTATGTGGGTGGTGGGTTGTAATGTTGGGGGGGGGGTATAGTATGTTTTTTTTTACAGGCAAAAGAGCTGAAATTCTTGGGGCATGCCCCGCAAAGGGCCCTGTTCAGGGCTGGTAAGGTAAAAGAGCTTGTAATATTTGTATTTTAGAATAGGGTAGGGAATTTTTTATTTTGGGGGGCTTTGTTATTTTATTAGGGGGCTTAGAGTAGGTGTAATTAGTTTAAAATTGTTGTAATATTTTTCTTATGTTTGTAAATATTTTATTATTTTCTGTAACTTAGTTCTTTTTTATTTTTTGTACTTTAGATAGTTTATTTAATTTTATTTATTTGTAGCAATTGTGTTTAATTAATTTATTGATAGTGTATTGTTAGGTTAATTGTAGGTAATTGTAGGTAGTTTATTTAATTATTTTATTGATAGGGTAGTGTTAGGTTTAATTATATCTTAGGTTAGGATTTATTTTACAGGTAAATTTGTAATTATTTTAACTAGGTAACTATTAAATAGTTCTTAACTATTTAATAGCTATTGTACCTGGTTAAAATAATTACAAAGTTGCCTGTAAAATAAATATTAATCCTAAAATAGGTATAATATAATTATAATTTATATTGTAGCTATATTAGGATTTATTTTACAGGTAAGTATTTAGCTTTAAATAGGAATTATTTATTTAATAAGAGTTAATTTATTTCGTTAGATAAAAATTATATTTAACTTAGGGGGGTGTTAGTGTTAGGGTTAGACTTAGCTTTAGGGGTTAATACATTTATTAGAATAGCGGTGAGCTCCGGTCGGAAGATTAGGGGTTAATAATTGAAGGTAGGTGTCGGCGATGTTAGGGAGGGCAGATTAGGGGTTAATACTATTTATGATAGGGTTAGTGAGGCGGATTAGGGGTTAATAACTTTATTATAGTAGCGCTCAGGTCCGCTCGGCAGATTAGGGGTTAATAAGTGTAGGTAGGTGTCGGCGACGTTGTGGGGGGCAGATTAGGGGTTAATAAATATAACATAGGGGTCGGCGATGTTAGGGCAGCAGATTAGGGGTACATAGGGATAACGTAGGTGGCGGCGGTTTACGGAGCGGCAGATTAGGGGTTAAAAGTGTAATGCAGGGGTCAGCGATAGCGGGGGCGGCAGATTAGGGGTTAATAAGTGTAAGGTTAGGGGTGTTTAGACTCGGGGTACATGTTAGGGTGTTAGGTGCAGACTTAGGAGGTGTTTCCCCATAGGAAACAATGGGGCTGCGTTAGGAGCTGAACGCTGCTTTTTTGCAGGTGTTAGGTTTTTTTTCAGCTCAAACAGCCCCATTGTTTCCTATGGGAGAATCGTGCACGAGCACGTTTTTGATGCCGGCCGCGTCCGTAAGCAACTCTGGTATCGAGAGTTGCATTTGCGGTAAAAATGCTCTACGCTCCTTTTTTGGAGCCTAACGCAGCATTTGTTTGAACTCTCGATACCAGAGTTAAATTTATGGTGCGGCCAGAAAAAAACCCGCGGAGCGTTAACAGCCCTTTTACCGCCGAACTCTAAATCTAGGCCCATGAAAGGTGTAACTGGTCTTTTGTGCTGTGGCTCAACAGTGTTACTTTGTAGACAATTTAGGCCTAGTTTCCATTGAACTGGTGATAAAAACATCTAGGCCTAGTTTCCACTGAGGTGGTTAAGTAGGGAAACTAGTAGTAACATAAAAAATCTTTATAGACTTTAATGGAGATAATTTTTTTATCAACAGTTTCCACAATTTGCCACCTCAATGGAACCTAGGCCTAACTGTTTTTATCACCAGTTCTATGGAAACTAGGCCTAAATAGTTCATCGCTGTTTATAAAGTAACACTGGTTAGCCACAGCACAAGGGACGTGTTCAGCTTTCAACAAAGGATACCAACAGAATGAAGCAAATAAGATTAAATAAATAAATTGGGAAGTTTTTTTAAAATCGAATGCTCTATATAAATCATGAAAGAAAATGTTTGAGTTACTGATCCCTTTAACAAAACCATATGTGGGAATGACTTAACCACTTGTCTGTAAAACATAAGCACCAGGAATTTAACCCTTGGTTGTCTAGAACCCAATAATTTCCTTAATACATATGCCGCAATAAATTAACCCCAATTTCTTTAACCCATTTACTATATGCTATCTGTAACATATAAAAGGTAATTACAAAATATTTCTACTGTGTTGCTATAGAATAACATATCAGCCAAGTCTTAAAGAGACAGTATATACTATACAATTATTTTTCCCTTAAAGTGACATTAAACACTTTGAGATGGTAATATAAAATGATAAATTGTATATAAAACAACTCTGCAATATACTTTCATTATTTATTTTGTCCTCTTTGCCTGTAATTCTATTCTGAAATTGTGAGCTTTTCAGTTCCTGTTAGAAATGGAAGTGCAGAACACTGTTAAATCCAGCACAACCATTGGCTGCACACTCTAGTGACATATTTATAACTGACCCTAATTGGCCACAGCAGAGAAGGTAACACAAGTTACAACATGGCAGCTCCCAGTGTTTTATAGACACTAAACTTTACACTTATTTTGTCACTTTTTAAACAACTAATGAAACTTTAAAAAATGCATCTACATGTTAGTCATGGACTAATCTTTTCTTTGAATGCATCATTCTATCTAGCATGTATTTAGTGTTTAATGTCCCTTTAATGTGTTTCCAATTACTTTTTTTACCAGCTGCAGAGTATAAAATGTATGAGATTTGCTTTTTAAGGCTTATTTGTGTATATGAATTAGCTGATTTTGTGTTTTGAAGCTACAATCTAATAAAATGGGTTGAGCTTGTAAGTATAATCAGATATCATTACTTTATCACATTGTGTACAAATAGCAGCTTCTTTATCTTATATCTGTCCATAAACCAATCACCAATACTTGGAGAGAACAATGGAAAATTAACATTTTATTACTTTATCTCTTCTATACCCCACTGGGAGTGTAATTTCTTCTACTGGCTGTGTTAACACAGCTTGGCCTTGAGGCCAAAAACTTTCAGGACGGGTGGGGATACCACAGGCTAAATAAACTATTTCAAATGCCAATATAAGGGTAATGGGAATAATTGCAAACAATTTAATACACTCCAGCAGGTAAAGTGGATCATTGGGAACAAATTAAAGGGGAGAACATTTTTGAGTAAACTGTCCCTTTAAAGTTTATAAAACAAATTAACATCCTTTTTACTGAAGTTATTTTTCAATAGCCAAACTCCACCCACCATTTGCCTTATCTGGAGGGTCATATCTGGACTTTAGTCCACAGACAACAACGCTTTGTTTTGCAGTTGTTATCTGCTAAAGCCAGTTAGGGACACATATGTAGCAGAGTTAGCCTTGAGAAGTCGGCAGGTGCATTTCAAGTTCTGAGAATTTTCAGAGCTAAATTACATGAAAAGGGGGCAAAATAAAGAATGAAATACACTCTACAGAGATATTGTGAAGCAAATGCAAGATGGTTTTACTAAAAAAACAACTTATGCATTATATAAACAGGCCCAATAAAGTGCTATTGACATTTGATTTGTTAAATCACTGCAAGGTATGAACATTATTCTGCCGTTTTTAATTACTTTCATTAAGAAAAAAATGGGGTAAAAACAGAGAATGTGAAATTTGGCAGAACTATGGATGGTGTCTAATGGGCCTACTTGTATTTTGTTTTTATTTATGTTTACTCTGGTAGAATTGTTAGATTAGATTTCCCCAAGCAGACAATCCCTAATACAAATATAGGTGGAGTTTCCTGTTTGTCAGTAACCATTTTCTTTTTTTTTTTTCGATATAATGTTTTTTTTTTTATTGTTATTAAAGGTCAAAAAAAAGAATATACAGAAATAAGAAAGAAAAGGCAAAGACAAAAAAATTACATAATCAATGATACGCTTATGTCATTTGGAACCAGAAAACATGGAACAGAGATACAGATAAGATATACATGAAAATAAAATCATAACCTTTTCAGATATTAAATATTTCACTTTTCTTCCTTTATCACATTAGTCATTAACACGGGATTTTACCCTAACTTCACTATTATAAACCTTAAAAAACAAAGAAAAAAAACAAAAACAAAAAGACAGGTCTTTACTGTGATATATAATAAGTTCGGTTAGTCCAGTGTAAATTTTAAATAATTTCAACCTTTAAATTATTAAGAAAGGTGGAGCCACCTGCAAATTAAATATCAAAATCCTGATCGGCTTCAAGGAAAGGTTTTTAGCTTTTAAATTTTTCTAGGGGGGGCAGAGGAGGGGGGAAGAAAAAGAAAAAAGAGAAAAAAAAAAAAAAAAAAAAACCCAAAAGGGGGAAAGAAAAGGGGGAAAAAAAGGGGAAAAAAGAGGTTTGCATCTTAACTTATATTCTCTAATGGTGATAATAACTGATTCTGTAAATTAGTGTTTTTGTAGTGTTTAACAAAATCTAACCATTTTGAATTAAATCTATTATACTGCTGTTCAGAGTTAATTGCGTTATCAAATTGTTCTATTGTATATTGTCTTTGTAATAAAAATGTTAAATTATTTATAGTCGGTGACTTTTTTTGGTGCCAGTTTTTAAGGATGAGATATCTTCCACCCAGAATTACCGTATTACAGAAAGCTCTATTTACCAGTCTGTCTGATGTGTCTAGTAGGAAAATTATGTGTTGTAGTTCTAATATGTGATTTGTAGCTGTCACCTTATTTAACCAAAATTGTACCCGTTTCCAAAACTGATTAATTTTTGGGCAACTCCAAAACATATGGGTTAAGTCAGCATCGGCTAAAGAGCAACGTGGGCATACCCTTAAACCTTGTGTCGACCATTTATTTATTTTAGCAGGCGTAAAGTATATTCTGTGTAAGAGTTTTATATGCATTTCTCGCCAGCTTGCCGCGAGTGTGGCCTCGTCCAAGAGAATTATACTTTGTTTTACTTGTTCCCTTTTTAGATCTACAATCGTTGTTTGCCATTTTGAACAGATCTGTACAATGTTTAGTTCCCCTGTCTTAGTAATAATCATATTATACCAGTATTTAATAGAGCGTTTGCCTGCCTTAAATAATGCTAGCCCCATTTTCATTCCTGAGTGGGTCCATGGAAATTTATTATCTTCCATAGCTTTAAAGAACCAATGTCTCACTTGAAGGTATGCAAAAAAATCCACATTCTGTACATTATAAGACTCTTTAAGAGTCTCAAATGGTAATATACTCTGTAGATTGGGTTCTCTAAGTTGTGTTAAATAAATAAGTCCTGCTGTGGCCCATTTCCTAAATACTTGACTGCTAATACCAGGTGGAAAGCGTGGGTCACCTCTAATAGGAAGTAGATCTGAAGAATGAGGGTCACTATCTACTCTGCGTCGTATGTCTTGCCATGCAATTATAATATGATATAATGATTGTTTATTTTTAATACTTTTTGGAATTACTTTTTTAGGGCAGTGCAGAAGCGCATTTAATGAAAGAGGGTATACTAAATTTTGTTCTGCTTCTGTAAATGCAATATAGTTCCCGCCCGTAATCCAGTCCATTGCAATTTTTGCAAGACTTACACTATTGTAAATAGCAAAATTGGGTAGTGCCAATCCACCATATTGCCTTAGTTGTGACAGTTTATATAATGATATTCGATTCGCACCCCTCCCCCATATAAATCGTCTCATTAGTTGGTCTAACTTGCTAAGATATTTTTTTGGTATGATTAGAGGGATATTTTGCATTAAATATAATATTTTAGGTAAGACGATCATCTTAACTACATTGATTCTTGCGGTAATTGAGAGTGGAAGATTATCCCATTTCATCATCTCAAATCTGATTTTTGCAAATAGGGGTGGGTAATTTAAACTAAACCATTCTTCTGGATTGGCACTGATCTGAATTCCTAAATATGTGATGTATTGCGGGGCTACTTTAAAAGGGGGTGTATATTGATTTTGGTGATGCTTACTCAACCAGAGTAGTTCTGATTTGGATATGTTAATTGTGTAACCTGAAAAAGAACCAAAATTTTTTATAATTTCCAAAATTTTGGGAATTTCGATCTGTGCATCCTTTAAAAGTAAAATCAAGTCATCTGCGTAAAGTAGAAGTTTAACAGGGATTTTGCCTATCTTAATCCCCCCTAAATTATCCCTTAAAGTAACTGCAAGGGGTTCAATTGCTAAATTAAATAAAAGCGGTGAAATTGGACATCCCTGTCGTGTTCCAGATAGAATAGGGAAGGATGTAGTGTTTGAGCCATTAACCATCAAAATAGAAGTTGCATTGGAATATAAGGCACGAATACATTCAAGGAACTGATCTTTGAACCCAAAGTTCTTCATAGAGCAGAATAAATGGTCCCAGATAATGGAGTCAAATGCTTTATGGGCGTCAACTGCAAGAATGGCGGAGTTTTGTTCACTTTTATTTTTAACATCTGCTAGGAAGTCTATTAATAGAAAAATTTTGCGTATGTTTGCTGACAAGTTTCTCTTAGACATAAAGCCAACCTGATCTTGGTGTATTAACGGGCTCATAATTAACTTCAGTCTATCTGCCAAAATTGCAGTGAATAGTTTGTAATCGGAGTTTAATAGTGAAATTGGACGATAGGAGTCTATTGATTCAGGGTCTTTCCCTTTTTTTAGGAGTAATATTATTTTTGAAACTGCAAAGTTAGGAGATGGAATCTTATAGTTAATTAAATAGTCATTAAATAGTTCCGTAAGTACACCTATTACTTCATTTTTAAGAATTTTATAAAATTCTGCTGGTAGAAGGTCAGGTCCGGCGGCTTTGTCCAACTTCAAATTATTTATTGCGTTTAGGACTTCCAATTCTTTAATTGGTGCATTGAGTTTCTCTAAATCTTCCGCCGAGAGCTTAGGTAATTTAATTTTTTCCCAAAAATCTTGTTTATTTTTTACATTAATATCCGCTACTGAGTATATATCCCTAAAGTATTTATAAAATTCTGCTTTGATTGTGTCAAGGTTCAATATTTTTTTGCCATCAATATTTAGTGACTTAATGTGATGCATCGGTTTCCTATCTTTTACAGATCTTGCTAACAATTTCCCTATTTTATTTCCAAATCTGTAAAATCTACTTTTGTTCTTCAGTTCTTGGATAGCAAATTTTTGTGATAGAAAAACTTCCCATTCTTGCTTAGCCTTCATGTAACTTTGCCAATTAGTCTGTGTATGAGATGCGATATATGCGTTATATTTGTTTTTTAAATAGTTAGAAATTTCAGTCTCTCTTAAATATAGCTTTTTTTTAAACCTAATAGTGTATTTTTTAATTTCTCCTCTGGCTACTGCCTTAGCAGTTTCCCAGAAGATCTCTTTCTTGTGTATATAGTCTTTGTTCTGTTGAACATATTCGTGCCATATAGCAATGAGTCGGTTTCTAAATTCTAAATTGTTTGCTAAATAACGTGGGAAGCCGTAACTCTTAACTGGATCATATCTGTCTGTTTCCCACCGTGTCTCTAATGATATCGGGGCATGGTCTGAAATGGTGAAGTTATCTATTTGTGCTTTTATATCTGAGTTAATAATTTTGTCTGACCCCAGAAAGAAGTCTATCCGTGAAAATGTCCGGTACTTTTTTGATTCACACGTAAAATCTCTGCAATTAGGATATAGCAATCTCCAGATGTCTTTGATGTTTAGTGCGCTAGCAAATACTTTAAGAATCCTGGAGGATTTTTTTGTGATCTGTTTAGTTTTATTTCCAGTTGCCTGTGATCTATCAATATTGTTAAAAACCATATTGAAGTCTCCTGCAACTATAAGATTCGTATTTATAGAATCATGTAATTTTAATTTTAATTTTTCCCAAAATTTTATATCTGGCACATTTGGGCCATAGACATTACATAACGTGAACATACGTGAATTTATAATAATTTTCAGAATAATAAATCGTTCCCCTGGGTCTATCTCTTGCCCTATAATTCGATATTCTAAGTTTTTGCTGATTAAAACTGCGACCCCCCTTTTACGTGTTGCACATGGGGTATAGACAACCTCACTAACCCAGTTAACTTTAAGTTTATTATGTTCTATTTCAGTCAGATGTGTTTCTTGTAGGAGTGCAATATCCACTCTTTTATTTCTAAGATATGTCAGGATCCTCTTTCTTTTGATTGGGTTAGTGACCCCTCCCACATTCCACGAAATTAGTTTTAGTGTTGCCATTTATACTTTATTTTAAGATAACAAACCAGAAGAAGAAGAAAAAAAAAAAAAAAAAAAAAAGGGGGATTCAAAATAAATTCTAACCTCCTTGCCCCTCCCTCTAACCCGAACCTTTATCTTTAATAGAACATAGGTGTTTAAAATATTTAAAGAAAAATGTACTGTCCTTGTTTTCGACCATTCTTTCATTTTTATACAAATCTTAACCTTAGTTATCTCGTTTATTATATGAAGGTAAAATAAAGTTATCCAACTTGCCATACCATTAACTGTCCATACACCAATAAACCAAAAGCACAAAAAAGAAAAAGAAAGGAGAGAAGAAGAGGAGCACTTTCCTTATTTTTTAATAATTACCTAGGTTGGAACTTATTCAAAAATGCCTTGGCCTCTGCAATTGTTTCTAGTGTAGTTGTCTCATTATCCATATAAATCTTAATTTTAGCGGGATAAATTAAGTGTGCGGCTAGGCCCATGTTTATCATGTTTGTACAGAATGGAGCCATACTTTTGCGTTTTGTTGCTGTCTGGACTGAGTAATCTTGGAAGATTAAAATTCTGTTATTGTCAATCTCTAGGTTTTTCATTTTTCTGAATGCTCTAAGTATTAGTACTTTGTCCTGAAAATTCAGGTATTTAATTAGGATAGCTCGTTTCTGAATAGTATTTTCTGATGTGTTTCTAATAAAGCCTACACGGTGTGCTCTTTCAACCATAAAATTATGCAGTTTGGTGTCAATCTCTAGACTTTGTGGCAGAGTCACTGCGGCAAAGTATATTAGATCCTGAAAGTTGGTGGTTTCTGGAAGGCCTACAATTTTTAAGTTGTTCCTACGTGATCTATTTTCTAAATCTTCTATTTTGTCAGTAATTTCTGAAATTTTTATATCGTGTTGTTGTATAGAGAGGTTTTGTTTGGTCACAGAGTCTTCAGTATCTGAAATTCTTGATTCAATTTCTGTAAGTCTAGATGTAAAGTTTTTCATTTCTACTGAGAGTGTAAATAATTCTGTTTTGATATGGTCAAGTTGAGGTGATAGAGATAGTGCTACCTGTTTAGAAATTTCTTCTATATCATCTTTAGAAATATTTACAGTGGTCATTTCAGGTCTAATATCGCTAATACTTTCAATGCTATGTCTGGGCTTTCTATCCTTGGGTTTTGCTGGCATTGCGTGTGATTTAGGTGCAAAATATTTGTCCATGTGTCAGAAAAGGAAAAAAAAAAAAAAAAAAAGCTAGAGTGTTTACAGGAATAAGAAATGGGATATGTGAGAGTGAGGGAGTGTGTAAAGTGACGTGCCTGTGTTTAATAGTGACCTAGGAAGAAAAAGGGAAAAGAGAAAAGAAGAAAAAAGGGTATAGTAAAAATATGTAGAAAAAGTGTATGTGTTTCTAGTATAGGTAATTATATTGTGTGTTAGGGAGTGTTCCCCTATGTGAGTTTGTGAATGTGCAATGGTCAACAATTGTCATCTACTTCAGTGAAATTTGTAACTCTACTACTCCTCTCTCCTACCTCTACTATACCCTAACTTCAGAAAAAATACTTTTTCAAATAAATCAGTAGGCCTAACACTCTAGTATTCTAGTAAACCAATTGATATATACTATATATTCATCAGAGCAGAACAAAGGAAAATAAACATTTTTCATCATTTGGTATGTGCTGCACATCTATCAAACCATAACAATTTACAAACGTTTTTTTTTTTTTTTTTTTCCAACATTTGTTGTAAACTATATATCCATCAAAACACAATCTTTCACCAGCTATGTAAGGGTGCAACACACGCCTTTAAATTGCTAGTCAAGAAAATAGGGAAAAAGTAAGACTACAAAGAAAAAGAAAAACAGGAGGCCAGAATAAAACAAGGAAATAAAAAATAAAAAAAGCAAGGAAAAAAGGAAAAGAAAAGAAAAAGGAAAAAAGAAAGTTCCTTTCCGTTCTCTCCCCTTTTCAATAAATTTCAATAAATGTCATTCAGATCCTAAGTGCGCCGTTCTGTTTCGCTCACTAAAAAACGATCGGTTGTAGCAATGTTACATTTTGCTATTGGCCAGAGCAAGCCACCGAATAGATTTTAGTCATTTATGCCTTGAATTTTATTCACACACAAGCACAGGTAATTTCCCCTTATGTCTCAGTTCTTTTGTTGATGTTGGTGACCTTACGACATATGTATAGCGGTTAGTAATAGACTTTAGGTATGTCCTTGGAACACATAATCATGGGATTGTATTAGCGGTCCAGGAGTACTAGAAAAGGCGCCCCTTTAAGCAATCTAATCCAATGGCTGTAATGTGCGGGGAAGAGAAAAAGAAAAGGCTAGCAGCGCCAACTCTTTCAACCATAAACTTTTATAGTCACAGGTCATCCACTGACTGGTTTTAGGTATATATTTTCACTGCACATCTTGCTATACCTTACTGTCTTCACCCTGTACCAGGTCAGGGACTTACTTCCATTTTTTTTTTTCAATCCCCAAAATACAGTCCCGGCCAGCCCGCCTCTTACCTTCACCCTGTACCAGGTCAGGGACTTCTTACTTGTCAAATGCGGGGGGGATCCTACCTTCCAGAGGTGCCAGGTTAGGCAGCTAGCGGTGGCGGTGTTGTCTTGAGTCAAGCCAGTGCCCCTTCAATGTTTCCAATGCTGCTCACAACATATCTTCCTCATTGGGAGCTTCCCACTCTTTCTGCTGCAATCACGGCTCTTGTCACTCAGCCTAATTACTGGGTTTCTGCTGGATCTCAACTCAGATCTCACCCCGCCGTCAGCTGACAAAACTTGGCAAACGGCCGTAGCAAACCGGCCTCTGGCTGCTCCGCGACTTCCACACACTCAGGCGGATTACAGCGCCCAGGTCCTGGCTGTGGTGTATGAAACCACGGCCTATGGCAACTTGGTGTGTCGGCGTGTTCGTGCTGCCTTAGTCAGAGGAGCGCGTAGTACACCTGCGCTTCCTGCTCCTCCCACCGGAAGTCGAAGAGATCGAGTTTGTCAGTAACCATTTTCTGAGTTAGTTACTGGAATACACATCTATATCCTAGAGACATGTCACAGCATCCATAAGCAATTACAATACAGAGAAGCTTAGAGTTGTAGCACCAATAATATTAGATAAAATACATTTTTGTGTTTCATTACAGAAAAACGATTCACCTAATAAATATTAGTTACTGTGTTCAAACAATAAAGAATTTTTAATCTCTGTACCAAAGAGCATGCTGTTAAATGAAAAGCAGATAGGATTTCTAATACAATATACAAGAAATGTTTAAAAAGTATTAAACTCTTTTAAAGGGCACATTTTAAATCTCTCTTTTAGATGAAAAAGGAAAACAATAATAATACAATGCTCCTTTAAGAATGAGCTATAATGCAGTTGTTGTATCCCTTTCAGTCTTGTGGTATATATATAATAATTTAGCCATTCACACACAAAACAAAACCGTAGGAAAAAAATTGTATTGTTTAGGAGCATCAAAAATCGTAACAAAATTGTTCACCATAAATCGTATTTGATCAAAAACGTTAAATTTGTAGGTAAATTACATAGAAATAAATTGTATTAAAAATGCACAGCCTAATTCATCATTTAAGTACACTCGATGTGCAAAAAAACATAGAAATTCATACAAAATAATTGTTGTTTTTTTGTAAAATGGGCTGGACATTTTTTCTCCAATCCCTGCGTAATTCTGTAAACATTTCTGCCCTACAGAGGTGGCAAGCTTTTATCAAAATACTCAAAAAAGTCAAACTTATGCATATAAAAGTAACAGAGAATTGAAGGTTCAGTGCACCTGAAAACAGTGTCATTTGATTTGTTGTAGGCGTAATAATAAAGTTTAAACAAACACCTGGGTCTCCCTCTGTATTTCGTCTTCCAATGCAAACTTTCAGGTAACAGAGAGTGCTCATTCTTTCTATGAGAGACCTCTCACTACTCGTACAGACAGCCTCTTTTTTTTCCCATAGAATTCATGAGGTCTGCCGCTGCGAGTGTCGGCATGGAAAACATGTTTAGACTGGCGAATTTTATAGAATCTGACCCATAATCTGTATAAAATATTTAATGTCCCTTTAAACAAGAATACATATCATTTTCTAAAAGGGATATTAAAAAAATGCTAGATATGATGAGTTCAATGTAAAGAATGGCCTGTGAATAATGTATATATTTTTTAAAAAAAAATAGTTTTTTGAATGAAAAATGATCTTTTAGTCGTTATGTAATGGGCACCACTATTTTGTAACACAATTTATCCTAGGTTTGTTTATCTTATCTCCTCTGATGAGGCCAGTTATAAATCACTGTTTAGTGTCTCTTTAAATCAAGAAGTAATTAGAACAAAGGCTTAATTTACTATATTGTATTCATAGGTAACAGGATGACCTATTCTATGTATTTGAACTGTCCTTTATGAAGCTATCATTTTCCTTCTCCTCAGACAAATAGACATTGGTAGCTAATAATGAGAACGTATCTTTCATAGCCTTGTGGGTGATTGTGGTTGCTAAATTCTATTGGTTAACAGTGGTGCCCTTTTCTCCCCCTCCATATATTAGCTGGGAAACCTTGAGTGAGTGCAAGGACACTATTGTTGGTTATAACTGTGGGTTAAAGGCCAATGGGGCAGGATGAGCAAAAAACAATACAATGATGATAATTGTGTTGGCACAAAAAGCAGATGTCCAAAGTACACAAATATATTGTAGTTTAGTGTTGTCTTTTTAAAGAGAGATTATAAAGGAATAAACTGCCTTTTGCAATTGTACACCAGGGCTGTTACTAGATGTTCACAGCCCCCAGCACAGCAGTATCACCTATTGATTTAATGGCTGGGGGCCGTATACAGGTTAAATACACCAAGGCTGAATAGAAACAAACTGATAACACTGTTTGCCGAATGATTAGTAATCAGAGATCAGAGGAGATTATCTTCTCACTCATTACATATAGATTTTTATTCTGCAACATTAGCTTGATCAATTAAAAAATTAACACTTGAAGGGTTACATTAGGAAGCACAAAGAAAGGTCTGTTTGATTTCTCCTTATCACCCCTGTGCTCTAATCCACAGTTTGGCACTTGCAATGAAGTGAGTGGCAAATACATTTTACAGCTGCTTGAGAAACTTACACTTAGTGGTAAAAATGCACATATCGTCTAGAACAGTGAAAGGCTGCCAAAGTCATATATAGTGACCCATGAGTCTTCAATAGGGTAGTAACACAGTCCTTTTTACATTTATAATCATTCTAAAGCAAAAATATTTACATTTTGTATGTTACTATGTCCTTGCCTTCTGGGGGTAAATGGGACATTCCTGTGATCATTGGGGGATGGATTTGGTCACAGGGGAGCCCCTGAAGGGTTATCAGTTACCCACAACTGACAGCTCATCTCATGCTAGCAGTTAGTCAAGTAAATTATCTTTGTGTATTATCCATTAAAGCTAGTGCAGCACCATCCATCCTTCTATTATCTATCTATAATTTATTTGTCTGTCCATCTATCTATATGTCTACATATGTATGTATGTATGTATGTATCTATCTATCTATCTATCTGCCTGCATATCTATCTATCTATCTATCTATCTATCTGTCTACCTATGTATCTATCTATCTATCTATCTATCTGTCTGTCTGTCTGTCTATCATCTATATATCTATCTATCATCTATTTGTCTATCTATCTATATGTCTACCTATGTATGTATGTATGTATCTATCTATCTATCTATCTACCTATCTATATGTCTACCTATGTATCTATGTATCTATCTATCTATCTATCTATCTATCTGTCTGTCTGTCTGTCTGTCTATCATCTAGCTATCTTTCTATCATCTATTTGTCTATCTATCTATATGTCTACCTATGTATGTATGTATGTATGTATCTATCTATCTAGCTATCATCTATTTATCTATCTATATGTCTACCTATCTATCTATCTATCTATCTATCTATCTATCTATCTATCTGTCTATCATCTATCTATCATCTATTTGTCTATCTATCTATATGTCTACCTATGTATGTATGTATCTATCTACCTATCATCTATCTATCTATATGTCTACCTATGTATCTATGTATCTATCTATCTATCTATCTATCTGTCTGTCTGTCTGTCTGTCTATCATCTAGCTATGTTTCTATCTATCTATCTATCTATCATCTATTTGTCTATCTATCTATATGTCTACCTATGTATGTATGTATGTATGTATGTATCTATCTATCTATCTATCATCTATTTATCTATCTATATGTCTACCTATGTATCTATCTATCTATCATCTATCTATCTATCTGTCTGTCTGTCTATCATCTATCTATCTATCTATCTATCTATCATCTATTTATCTATCTATATGTCTACCTATGTATCTATCTATCTATCTATCTATCTATCGATCTATCTATCTGTCTGTCTGTCTATCATCTATCTATCTATCTATCTTTCTATCTATCTATCTATCATCTATTGGTCTATCTATCTATATGTCTACCTATGTATGCATGTATCTATCTGTCTATCAGCTATCTATCTATCTATCTATCTATCTATATGTCTACCTATGTGTCTATCTATCTATCATCTATCTAGCTATCTATCTGCCTGACTGTCTGTCTATCTGTCCAGAACCTTCTAGAATATATATTTCCATACACTGAAATGCACTCAGAACAAGTGCCATATTCACACTGTTTATCTATACACATACTTATCTGAAAACTATTTCCAAAAAAAATATCTAAAACAAGAATTGCAATCTTATTGTGGATTTTGTCTTGTTATTTTATACAATGAAACATTACAGCTTTGAGACTTTGATACAAATATCATAACACATAGCACAATGTAGGGTTTTCTTAAGGCCTTAAACAAAATGTTAATTTAAATGAAAGCATAGAAGTTGCTACTTACCATTTTTTTCCACATATCCATTGGTTTTAAATACTTTAGCTGTTCAATTTAGCACTTTGAAGCTGTGAGGTTGTTTCTCTGAAAGCTGTAAAAGACAGAACTGCTTGGAGGTAGGCAGAGAATCAGTCTAATTCAGGCTTGTTCGTGCTATACATTCTACATTGGAAATTTTATCCAATACTGATGAATTGAGGGAAGCAGCTGTCCTTCAGTACAATGGTTCTATTGGCAGATGTTCTTCAAACAAAAGAGCAGATCACGAGGATGAATGTACTTTCACACATGGGATCTTTAAGGAAAGTGCCAATAAATTGAAATGATCTAGAATACTAATTAGTTGGATGTAGCCATATCTTACCTCTGTGTATTGTTTACTATTGTATTAGCATATCAGACTTGTGTATCTCAATCAATTAGCAGTAGTGTCTAACTCATAACATATGAAAGGATTAAACAGCTAAACTATTATCCCTATATTGTATCCAATGCATTTAAATGACTAAGAACTGAGATAACACCTAATACATAGTCCTATTTTCAGACTCATTTATATAATGTTGTGATCACTAAAGCTTGGTGTAGGCCCTGAAGCTAGGTTTTGCATTCCATAGTGTGCAATATTAGTAAAATTAAATATTAGAGAGTTCTATTGCCTTATCTTTTCATTGTACAATTGTTAATTATACAATTCTACTGCACTGAGTGGTTCTTTAAATTAATTCTTGATTTTTTTTTTTTTTAAAGATAAGGCATGTTACTTTTATGGCATAAATTTACCATTAATATCCTCAACAAACTGTATCAGGGACTCCAATGAGCCCCCCCCATATGCCAAAAATATAATCTATATATCTTAAATATGGGGGGGGGGGGGCTCATTGGAGTCCTTGATACAGTTTGTTGATGATATTAATGCCTCTATGACAGGCCTAATATTTACCCTTACCTATTCTACCCAACAGATTAACTTTTTGGACACAACTGTATATAGATATGGAAACACACTAAGTACAGATTTATATGTAAAGCCAACGGATAGAAATACCTTATTGCGATACGAAAGTTTTCACCCTCACACTTTTTTTAAATCTATACCAAGGAGCCAACTTTTGCATACCAAAAGAATAGTCAGAGATCAGAAAATATTGCCAGAAAGATTAAAATCTATGGGCAATAAATTTATCCAAAGAGGCTACCCAAAAGAAAATATCAATAAAAATATTCAGGAACTGGATAGAATACATGATAAAAAACAAACAGAGAAAGTAACAGACAGATTGGTGCTTTCGATGGAATACAGTGACAAGAGTAATGACATCTTTAAAATAGTGAGAAAGTATTGGCACCTTTTGTCAAAGTATAACCCAGAGATAGAATCCTTTAAATTACCCCCTATGCCATCATATAGAAGGGTAAAAAATCTTAGGGACCACATAGTAAAAGCTGATGTAGGTACAACCAAAACCTCTGACATAAATTATTTGACTACTCCAAATAAAGGCTGTTACCCCTGTCTACATTGTGCTAAATGTAATTCAGTCATAAAAGGGAAATTTTTAGCACAAAATGACAAAAGACAGCAATACACAATTAATGGGCTATATACATGCCAAACCAACTATGCAATTTACCTACTTAAAGGGTGATTATACACTCATTTTTTCTTTGCATAAATGTTTTGTAGATGATCTATTTATAAAGCCCATAAAGTTTTTTTTTTTTTTTTTTAAATGTAAAATTTTGCTTATTTTTAAATAACATTGCTCTGATTTTCAGACTCCTAACCAAGCCCCAAAGTTTTATGTGAATACCGTCAGCTACCTTCTCCAGCTTGCTCCTATTTGTGTAAAGGGTCTTTTCATATGCAAAAGAAGGGGGAGGGTGGAATGTCTTATTTCCCACTTGCAGTAGGCTTTCCAGCTGCCTTTTCAACAGAGCTAAACTGAAAGCTTCTAAGTACGTTTTTAAACCATTTTATACTGGATTTTTATATCAGTATCTGTGCATCTTATTCTTTATAGTAGTGTCTATTACATGCAGTTATATGAAAATGAGTGTATACTGTCCATTTAAATGCCCATGTGGCCTTTGCTATATTGGCGAGACCACGCAAGCCGCCAGGGATAGGTTTAGTCAACACAAGGCATCTATTAAATCAAGGGACATGTCACTTCCAGTATCTGCACATTTTACCAATATGGGTCATACAGTAAGTCAGCTTCGCTTTCAAGTAATTGACCATATCCCCCACCACAGAAGAGGGGGTAATAGGGAATTAAAATTAAAACAGAAAGAAGTATGATGGATTAAATGCCTAATTACATCCATATGGTCTGAATATAGACTATGATTTGTATTTGTTTTTATAATGGTTTTAAATGATGGAATATATTCTGGTACCACTAGAGGTCACTGTGTTGATTAAATTTATAAACCTGGATAGGTATGGGTTAAATCAATTAACATTGAGAATTGAAGAGTGATTGGTTCAGATACCCTTTTTAAAGTTTATTTATTTGCTTTTAACTTATGCATGATTAAGGACCATGTAGGTCCGAAACGTCGCATTTTAATGGTTGCTATACCTCAAATAAAGATTTTTTTTTTTTTTTTTTTTTAAAGAATTTTTATTGAAGTTTCAGAAAGAACAGAGAATACAGAATACAACAACATTTGCCCAATCGTAGAATAAATATTAGAATACAACATAAGAATTGTGACATCTATCATATCTGTTAGGTCAATAGAGGCGTAACTGAGCTATATATCAAGGTAAGTCACACATTTTTAGGGCTCAGAGGTATAAACATAATCATAACAATACAATAAGACTAGCCCTAACATGTAAAAACCCATGTTGTATCTAGGAAAGTATCCAAAATATAAATGGGCAAACTGGGAGGAAACTTCATTTTATATTTTAATAATTGTAAACTGGTCTCCACATCACCAGGATGAATATAGTGGGGAGTTCTGCAATGATGTGGGGAGTTAGCTTTGAAAGTGACCACAGAGAGGTCGTAGAACACTGGAAGGAAGAGGGATTACAGTGGGCAAGAGCCACTCGAATTGTGGGAGAGGGAGGGGGAGGGGGAGGAAAAAGTAGGGGGGGGGCGAACCCCACTTTGGCAAGGTTGCAGTATGGGTTTATTTATATGTCTATGTGTGCCCTATATGTACAGGACTATGGCTAAGATAGGGAACTATGAGAGGCATCTTATGCATTATGTGTATCTATGGTGTGAGGGTACAGTGATTCTGGTTGCGCAGCCTCTGAGATCAAGTACAGGGGTAATATTATGTTGGCTCATGGAGCTAGGAAGGGTGGAGGGTTGGGCTTAGGGAATACAGACTATTAATAATACGCTTTGTGCGGGGAGCAGGTTTTCAGTGTTTTTAGCTGTGACTGATTAGTGAATCAGTTATTATACCGGGTATAATTTAGGGCCCAATTCCTAGAAGGGTATGTAGAGCTGAAATAGGGACTAATAGAATATTGCTTAACTACTATCTCAAGACTAAGTCTGTATGCATGTGATGGCTATATCCGGGTTATAGGAGTTTATGAGGGCTGAATTGTATAATTGTAGGAGGCTATGATTACCACTTGCTTCAAAAGATGTAGGGGTATTCTCTGGAGGAAGCCAGGCAACTCACATATAAACATGTTCCAGTGCATGTGACCGAGGGATAAAACAATGAGTTAGCTGTCTCAATAAATATGTACTGTACTAGATACATAGATTAAATATAGAAACTCCCTTAGGACATATTATAAACCTGCAGCCTGTGAGAACAGAGAACTATACAGTAAATATTAGAAGTGACACAAAAGAGCACCATTAGTAATTAAGATATAACAGTATGAGCTGTGAAATATACAATAGACCTAACTGTCCCATTAAAACATGTCAGAAGCATCAGGCCAAGGGGACCAAGCTCCAGAATATTCTAAGTTATGTCATAGATGATAGAAATAGAGTGTGCTAACAATACATATATTAAACAAATGTGAACCCGGTTAACAGTAATAGTAGCTTAAAGATCTATGTGGCCATGGGATTATTCATAAACATATGTCAGACCTGGGTAACAGTTGCTGGGTAATTTAATAACGTTGCATGCTCGTGTCTGATTTGTATCTCAGAATTAGGCCTTATATAGCGTTTAGTTAAAGTGAGTAACTGAGATCATTGATGTGGAAAGTTTTTAACAGAAAAACAGCCGTGGTCAAAATAAAGGTCCCAAACTGTCCGGGTCGACATTTGCATCCGACCTGTTAGTATTTATAAACGTCCCTTAAGACCAGCGAGTCTCTATAAAGTCTGTGGCTGCTGTAGTCGGCCATAACGATAAGTATGTATGTTCTAATATATGTTCTAATATATTGCAGCCGGGGTACGTGCACATAGATCACACTCATGGTGTGAGATATCACCAGGCAAGCTGTGACACAGAACAGAAGGGGGCTCAACTCACGAATCTAAAGATGCGCTCCAGGTCGTGATGAACCTCGGCAAGAACCATCTCCTAGCCCACTCCTGTGGCCGGTGCTGCTCCCGACTTTAACATCTGCCCTGGGGTGAAGTAGACATGTGACCAGACAAGACGGTCTCTCCCAGTATCACCGAGACCTAAGGCTAGGAAAGCAGAAGCATTCACCCATCCGGAAAGCGGAGAGCTCAAGACAGGACCACCGATCAGCTTACCCGATATAGCTCTCATGCGATCCTCCAGGTAGGTGCGGATAACAAGTCCCAAGTCGGGCAGTGTCAGACTGTGGCGATATCTCTCCTCACTCCGATCGGGAAGACTCTTATCTGTCCATTCTGGGACTTTAGCTGCTTTCCGTGGGGCAGTGAGATCTGAAGTGTGTGAGAGCTGGATATCAATAGCCGCAGAGGTTCCTAATGCTTCAGCGCCATCTTGTCTGCTGCATGTAGTGGGGAACAGGTCAGAGAGTTGCTTAATCAATAAGCTCATATCCAAAAAATGATTTTCTAGGATCACATTGACCCGATCCTCAAACCGGTTCAGCGCGGCATCAAGTGTCATTTGGTTGTTTTTAAGGAAGGGACCCTCCATAAGTGTTAGAAAGATGACACCTTCACTAGATCCTTAGGATATTTAGGCCTCAGATCACCATGTCATTGGTATAACCCCAAACAGCTACCGATTGTAAATATGTTCTTAGCAGAGTTGACAGGTATGATCACTCTCCGTTTCTGCGAAGTTTAAAGATATAGGTTGCCAGAGAATTATGCATTCATCTATCTTAAATTATTTAGAGCAGAGGAGCTCCATGAAAACACGTCTGCTCTCTTAGTTAGATGGCTCCGCCCCCCCAAATAAAGATTTTTTTACCTATAAAAGAAGATTTTTTTGTACTGTGGTGCTGTTACCTTGTTTTCTACATGGATTGTATATGCTGGAGTTTGGCTGATACTCCTTGGTAACGAGCACACAGGTTGGAGAGAAATTTTGCAAAACCTATGGTGCTGGACTCAACTTACTTACCTTTTATATATATATATATCTTTTACATTTTTATTGTAAATACACCCACTCACCCCACTTACTGTTTGTTGAGACATGATTTATGTGTACAGTTTTGATCTACTTTGCAAAATAACAGGAGGTAAATATAGGCATAATTATCTTTAAAGAAAATATTTCAACTTTAGTTTTTAAAGTTTTCTCTTCATGAGGCCACAAGTTTTCATCCCAGGCATAAAAAAACTGGGATTATCACTTCACAACTCCCAAGAGTCATCCGCAATAATAGTAAGGTACCCACTATGACCAAATAACTTACGGAAATGGAAGAGAGATTGGTATCCAGGGGCTATGGAAGAAAGATGATTTGCAATATCAAAGAAAGGTTTTTGCGCACTCTGTCGGATAAACAAGTAGGGAAAAAGGTGACTCCCAAGGGAGAAAGACAGCAATTGAATTTTGTAACTACCTATGCACCCAGGCACATGACTTTGGCTCGATAGGTGTGCCAAAACTGGCCACTGTTGGAATCGGAGCCGACTCTGCCATTCCAGATGATGAAACCACCCAGAATGGTATACCGCAGAGTGGACAATCTCAGGGACATCTTGGTAAAAATAGATCCGATCCAATGTTACATGAAAGACACATGGCTTAAACCAACGAAAAAGAGCTGTTTTATGTGTGGGAGTTGCATAACATGCAACAGCATGCTATGGGGATTGACATTCCAACACCCACACAATATCAAGCGCTACGTAATCCGTCACAGGCTGACGTGTAAAAGCACACATGTTATCTACATGTTAACCTGTCCGTGTTCTCTGGTGTACATTGGAAAGATGATCACATCTTTCAGGGACAGAATGGCTAACCATTGGGGTGCCATTAGGGAGGCACTGAAAAAAGGTGATTTGGAACAGCCAGTGGCGAGTCACTTCGCCAAATGCAATGATAACACCTTAAGCCTGCGATCTATGATAATTGATCATGTTCCCTCACTTGCCAGGGGTGGTGATAGGGCTAAAAAGCTCTTGCAACTCAAGTCCAATTGGATCTACATGATGGACACGCTTGTACCAAGGGGGCTCAATAACTTTCTGGATTATGTACCATTCTATTGAGGATATGAAAAATCTATTGCTAATAAAAGTCTGTGTAAAATGACTCTACATACATCTGAAGATGACCTCATGAGGATCCACATGAATGTACGCTCTAGTGGGTACCAACGAGTTTCTATTCACACTCTAAGAGGCAATGAAGGGCCATTTAATAATTGCCATGTTAATATGCTAAAATGTATATATGTCAGATTCTTTCATGGGGTTTGTGTGATGCATAAGAATTGTTCTAACTATTGTTTTTAATGTTTTGTATATATTTATTTTAAGGGATATGGTCGGACAGCATCACAGCATGGATACTCCAGTCGTATCAGTGTACATACATGTAACTGAAGTGTTTCTCTCCAGTGATATCCTAATATGAATTTTCCATTACGATATCTATATACATGTCCATGATCTGAATTTATACACACCAATGTGAAAATCGTAATGGATGATTGGTGGGATGTAAAGGCTTTATACAATGTCAGTACATGTTACCTTCTAGTCTGTTTAGAAGACTTATGAGCAATCTAAAAATTTGGTTTGCTTCGTTTAGTTTCGGGCCGTAAAAAATTTGGTTCAAGACATTCGTAACAATTTGGTATGTGTTGGTAATTCGGTTTCGGAATTTATTCATGTTGTTCTGAATTTTGAAATTCGGATGCATTCGGAACCGTTACAGAATTATTATTATTAATGTTGCACCGAATCTTTATTACGGACCGAATCGTTATTTCTAGCTAATTATGTTAAACCGCCACCCACGCTGCCACTAAATAAAGCTATTAACCCCTAAATCGCCATCCCCCCACATCACTAACACTACCTAAACCTATTAACCCCTAAACCACAACCCCCACACATCGCCAACACTAACTAAACCTATTAACCCATGCCGTTCCGAAACATCGCCGACATGAACTAAACCTATTAACCCCTAAACCACACCCCCACAAATCACCAACAGTAACTAAACCTATTGACACCTAAACTGCACCTACCCCACATCACCAACAGTAACTAAATCTATTAACCCCTAAACTGCCATTCCAAAACCTCGCCGCCACTAAATAAAGCCATTAACCTCTAAATCGCCGGCCCCCACATCACTAACACCATCTAAACCTATTAACCCCTAAACCGCACCCCCCACATTGCCAACACTAACTAAACCTATTAACCCCTAAACCGCCATTCCGAAACATAACCAACACGAACTAAACCCATTAACCCCTAAACCGCACCCCCCACATTGCCGACACAAACTAAACCTATTAACCCCTAAACCGCACCCCCCACATCACCAACACTAACTAAACCTATTAACCCCTAAACCGCCGTTCCAAAACATTAACAACACTAACTAAAGCTATTAACCCCTAAACCGCCGTTCAAACATTGCCAATACTAACTAAACCTATTAAACCCTAAATTGCCGGCCCCCACATTGCAAAAACATAAATTAAACTATATTAACCCCTAAACCTAACACCCCCTAACCTTAATCCTAAACCAAAACCTAACCCTAAACCTAACACCCCCTAACTTTAACCTAATTAAAATATAACTAAATTAAAGTTACAATGATTAACTAATGCAAAGTAACTTACCTGTGAAATAAAACCTAAGCTAGCTACAATATAACTAATAGTTATATTGAAGCTAGCTTATGTTTTATTTTTATTTCACAGGTAAGTTATTTATTTTAACTAGGTAGACTAGTTAGTAAAAAATAGTTGTTAACTATTTACTAACTACCTAGTTAAAATAAATACAAACTTACCTGCTAACATTACAAAAATAAAAAACTTAACATTACAAAAAATAAAAGACACTAAAATTACAAAAAATAAAAAAAACTACCATTAGAAAAAATAACAAACAAAATTATCCAAAACAATAACAATGATTCCTATTCTAATACCATTTAAAAAAAAAACCTTAATAAACTACCAAGGGGCCTTAAAAGGGCCTTTTGTAGGGCATTGCCCTAAAGTTTACAGCTCTTTTGCTGCAAAACAAAACAAACACCCCCTAACAATATACAAACCCCCACCCCCCAAACCCTCAAAAACATAATTTATTATTACCTGATACATTTCTTTCTTTCTTGACACTGTGAGTCCACGGATCATCTTAATTACTGTTGGAAATATCACTCCTGACCAGCAGGAGGAGGCAAAGAGCACCACAGCAAAAGCTGTTAAATACCACTCCCCCTACCCACAGTCCCCAGTCAGGTGCAGAGGTGCCTGAAGTTTATAGAAAAGCAAACTGTCTGAAAAACAGGACGGGCCGTGGACTCACTGTGTCAAGAAATAAATACATTTATCAGGTAAGAATAAATTATGTTTTCTTTCTAATGACACAGTGAGTTTACAGATCATCTTAATTACTTTTGGGAACGAATACCCAAGCTAAAGGACATGGATGATAAGGGAGGGACAAGACAGTTAACCTAAACATAAGGCACCACTGCTTGAAGAACCTTTCTCCCAAAAGAAGCCACTGCTGATGCAAAAGTATAAATTTTTAAAAATTTAGAAAAAAGCATGCAAAGATGACCAAGTCGCAGCCTTGCAAAGCTGATCTCCAGAAGCTCCATTTTTGAAAGCCCAAGAAGATGAAACAGCCCTTGTGAAATGAGCCGGGATTCTCTCAGGAGGCTGATGCCAAGCGAATAACACTCCTCAACCAACAAGAAAGAAGTAGCCGTAGCTTTCTTACCCTTACGCTTCCCAGAAAAGACAACAAATAAAGAAGAAGACTGGCGAAAATCGTTAGTCGCCTGCTAATAATATTTCAATGCACAAACCACATCCAGGCTATGCAACAAACGCTCCTTATGAGAAAAAGGATTAGGACACAAAGAAGGAACAACAATCTCTTGATTAATATTCTTATCAGAAACAACCTTGGGCAGAAAACCCAAGGCAGTACGCAGAACTACCTTATCAGAGTGAAAAAAAAGAAAAGGCGATTCATACTGTAAGGCTGAAAGCTCCGAAACTCTTCGAGCCAAAGAAATAGCCACCAGAAACAAAACCTTACAAGATAACATCAAACAGAATCTGTTGAAGGACTCTAAGAACCAAATTAAGACTCCAAGGTGGAGTAGTAGACCTAAACACAGGCCGAATTCTACCCAAGGCCTGACAAAAAGAATGAACATCTGGCACATCCGACAGGCACTTGTGCAAAAAAATAGATAAAGCAGAAATTACTAGCAGATACGAGCCTGAATGATAGTATCAATGACTGACTCAGAAAAACCACGCTTAGAAAGAATAAAACGTTCAATCTCCAAGCAGTCAGCTTCATTCCCTTTTAAGGGCAGCAAAAGAGCTGTATGCCTTTTCAGGGCAATGCCCATACAAATGCCCTTTTCAGGGCAATGGGTAGATTACATTTTTTAGATAGTTTTGTTTTTGTGGGTTTGGGGGGGTGGGGGTTTGTAATGTTAGTGTTTTTTTTAATTATTTCTGAGCAAAAGAGCTGTTTAACTTAGGGCAATACCCTACAGAAGGCCCTTTTTTAGGGCTATTGGTAGTTTATTCTAGATTAGGTTTTTATTTTGGTCTGTTTTTTTTTTTTTTTAAATGGGTATTAGAATAGGAATGATTTTTATAATTTGGATAATTTGTTTGTTATTTTGTTATAATGTATTTTTCTCATTTTAGGGTGGGTTTTTATTTTTAGATTAGGGCTTGGACAGCAAAATAACTAAATGCCCTTTTAAGGGCAATTCCCATACAAATGCCCCTTTCAGGGCAATGGGTAGATTAGGTTTTACTTTATTTTTATTAGATTAGGTGTAATTAGTTTGCGGGGGTGAAGAAATCCATCATCGGGCTTAAGAGGTCCATCATCAGGCTGAAGTCTTGATCCAAGCGGCAGCTGAAGAGGTCCATCATCGGGCAGAAGTCTTCATCCTATCCGGGCAGAAGAGGACATCCTGACCAGTAGACATCTTCATCCAAGCCGCATCTTCTATCTTCATCCATCCGGAGCGGAGCCATCTTCTTCCAGCCAACGTGGATCCTTCCTCTTCTACCGACGCCTACTCGCCGAATGACGGTTCCTTTAAATGACGTCATCCAAGATGGCGTCCTTCGAATTCCGATTGGCTTATAGGATTCTATCAGCCAATCGGAATTAAGGTAGGAAAATTCTGATTGGCTGATGGAATCAGCCAATCAGATTGAGCTTGCATTCTATTGGCTGTTCCGATCAGCCAATAGAATGCGAGCTCAATCTGATTGGCTGATTGGATCAGCCAATCGGATTGAACTTGAATCTGATTGGCTGATTCCATCAGCCAATCAGAATTTTCCTACCTTAATTCGTCATCTTGGATGACGTCATTTAAAGGAACCGTCATTTGGCGAGTAGGCGTCGGTAGAAGAGGATGGATCCGCGTCAGCAGGAAGAAGATGGCTCCGCTCCGGATGGATGAAGATAGAAGATGCGGCTTGGATGAAGATGTCTACCGGTCCGGATGCCCTCTTCTGCCCGTATAGGATGAAGACTTCTGCCCGATGATGGACCTCTTCAGCCGCCGCTTGGATCAAGACTTCAGCCCGATGATGGACCTCTTCAGCCCGATGATGGATCTCTTCAGCCCCCGCTTGGGCTTGGATGAAGCCTTCGGAGGCTCTTCTGGACCGATCGTTGATACCCGGCGTGGTGAAGATAAAGTAGGAAGATCTTCAGGGGCTTAGTGTTAGGTTTATTTAAGGGGGGTTTGGGTTAGATTAGAGGTATGTGGGTGGTGGGTTGTAATGTTGGGGGGGTATTGTATGTTTTTTTTTCAGGCAAAAGAGCAGAATTCTTTGGGGCATGCCCCGCAAAAGGCCCTTTTAAGGGCTGGTAAGGTAAAAGAGCTTTTCTATTTTTATTTTAGAATAAAAATTTTTTTATTTTGGGGGGCTTTGTTATTTTATTAGGGGGCTTAGAGTAGGTGTAATTAGCTTAAAATTGTTGTAATCTTTTTCTAATGTTTGTAAATAATTTTTTTATTTTTTGTAACTTAGTTCTTTTTTATTTTTTGTACTTTAGTTAGTTTATTTAATTGTATTTATTTGTAGGTATTTTATGTAATTAATTTATTGATAGTATAGTGTTAGGTTTAATTGTAACTTAGGTTAGGATTTATTTTACAGGTAATTTTGTAATTATTTTAACTAGGTAGCTATTAAATAGTTATTAACTATTTAATAGCTATTGTACCTGGTTAAAATAAATACAAAGTTACCTGTAAAATAAATATAAATCCTAAAATAGCTACAATATAATTATAATTTATATTGTAGCTATATTAGGGTTTATTTTACAGGTAAGTATTTAGCTTTAAATAGGAATAATTTATTTAATAAGAGTTAATTTATTTCGTTAGATAAAAATTATATTTAACTTAGGGGGGTGTTAGTGTTAGGGTTAGACTTAGCTTTAGGGGTTAATACATTTATTAGAGTAGCGGTGGGGTCCGGTCGGCAGATTAGGGGTTAATACTTGAAGTTAGGTGTCGGCGATGTTAGGGAGGGCAGATTAGGGGTTAATACTATTTATTATAGGGTTATTGAGGCGGGAGTGAGGCGGATTAGGGGTTAATAACTTTATTATAGTAGCGGTGAGGTCCGGTCGGCAGATTAGGGGTTAATAAGTGTAGGTAGGGGGTGGCGATGTTGGGGGCGGCAGATTAGGGGTTAATAAATATAATATAGGGGTCGGTGGTGTTAGGGGCAGCAGATTAGGGGTACATAGGGATAACGTAGGTTGCGGCGGTGTGCGGTCGGCAGATTAGGGGTTAAAAAACTTTAATAGAGTGGCGGTGGTGTGGGGGGACCTCGGTTTAGGGGTACATAGGTAGTTTATGGGTGTTAGTGTACTTTAGAGCACAGTAGTTAAGAGCTTTATGAACCGGCGTTAGCCCATAAAGCTCTTAACTCCTGACTTTTCTCTGCGGCTGGAGTCTTGTCGTTAGATTTCTAACGCTCACTTCAGCCAAGACTCTAAATACCGGCGTTAGAAAGATCCCATTAAAAAGATAGGATACGCAAATGGCGTAGGGGGATCTGCGGTATGGAAAAGTCGCGGCTGCAAAGTGAGCGTTAGACCCTTTCATGACTGACTCTAAATACCAGCGGTAGCCCAAAACCAGCGTTAGGAGCCCCTAACGCTGGTTTTGACGGCTAACGCCAAACTCTAAATCTAGCCGTTTGTATTTAGATTTAAATAGGTATTATTAGTTAATAGTTGTAACTTTAATTTAGTTATTTTTTTTTATTTTTGTTATTGAGGTTGTGCGAAAGCAATACAACTTATATGAAACGACATATCATGAAAGCAAACATACATAGTACATTTCAGATTGTCGACCTCTATATATATAGAAGGATACAATTCTCAATATAAATGAATCTTATGGAAAAAACTGGAACCTCTTTTTCTCTATTTTACATAAACTTAAGATTAGCAGCTTGAATGGTCACATTTGAGTTTGTAAGATTAGAGTAGTTTAGCAGTTGGTATATTATAAATGATAGCTAAAGTAAAAATATCTTTCTGCTATGTAAATAATATGCTAAAATATATAGGTAAGATTGTGCTAACAACCCGAGCAGACCTGCTACACAAGGTCAACATCATACAGGACCGCAAGGGTTATTAATTAAAAACAATGGTTAGGTTGCGGCATAGGCAAGAAGAGCCGCGCAGTTAGCCCTCCTAAATTAGGAGGTATATTATGGGAGTGGAGGGGGGAGGTGGTGAGTTAAATTGTTAAATGTAGGGTACCAGCTATAGATAGACAAGGTAAACCTCCAGAATATAAATATAATCAATGATGATAATGTGAGGCGGTCCGTTTCTGTAGGGCTTCAGATAGAGATATAAATCCCTAAAAAGTGGAGAGTAAAGAAATTGGGTAGTTGTTGGAATAAAGTTTTGCATTGCATAGTGTGATCTCAAAGTCTTGAACACTAATGTAAAGATATGTCATACATCACCATCCGTATATTATGTGTTGGGAGACTCTAGGGTGTGGTGGTATTATGGATCCAGCCCACGGTAGCCATTTAATTATTGCCTCACTTTATAGCATCGCTCCAGCCCTCAACAATACTTACATCCCAAAAGTACTAAATAATGTGTAACATGACTTATGCTAAGTGACAAAGTGTACCATAATGGCTAATATAAGAGTAACCCATAGACCAGGGTAATGTCATCAACAGCAGGGAGTGTGACAGCCTCATCAGACCATCAAATAACAACATATGGTACAATTAAATAGAACAGCTGAGATATTATAGAATATAATAGAGCTTGGCTACTCAGGCACCAGTTAGCTAGGGATGAATCCTTGAGAACCAGGAGAGCTCTGTAAGGAGTTTACTCACCAATAGAAAAATGACACATTCAAAAATTATGTATCTGCTCCAGGTATAGTATGCTAATAGTTAATAAAGTGTCATCCAGGAGATGTCCCCATGTTAAATCTAGGTATTAAACAGATCTAGACTAGTTAGAACTATACACAACGATAGATCTAGCTAAGGTCATAAAGTCCTTTAACTCTTTTAATTGCTATAGTGAGTAGCCAGCTGGTAAATATAAGCCTCTTAGAAAACCTTAGAGGTAAGAAAAGAGGAGATAACTGGACCACATATATAAAAATTACAAATACTTATAAGGGTATGGAATTATGTAACCATATATTGTACCCTAGAATAGCAGTGTTTGGCTATATATAACAACTTTAAAATAGGCATTACCAGCAAATAAAACTTGCAGTAAAATAAACATAGTAAGTCACCCAGGCTACTTAGAATAGAGACTGGAGCAGATCACATACATCTAATGCAAATGACAAATTAGTGTGGCAACCAAATAAATATTTCCAACCTGAGATTATCATGAATTGGTTGTCACAATATGAAACAGTCAATATAAATGTCCCAAGCAAACATTGATCTTCCAGGGAGCAGTGTCTCTAAGCCAATTTATCCAATTCCTCTCTTTAGATGTAGGCTAGAAATTGTACACCAGGGCTTCAATATTCCAGGGCAAGTAAAGCTTAGTAAAGATATAAGGGCACTTTCCATCTTGTTTTTATGAGGCAGTTCCAGGTGTACTATTAGCTCGACAGTTCCTTGGCCATGCTTTCTGGCAGGGTGCAGGACATCTTCGTCTGTTAGGATGAAACATCAGCGCACCACAAACGGGGAATATCAGAGGCAAAATGGGTAAAGCACTGTCTATCTCCCCTAAGTCTGGCTGCCGTTTTTTCAGTTGGCGTGGATGTGCAGAAGTATAGTCCTCCATTCTGGTGTCTAGGTATTGCGGTGTGATTGGGAACGAGGTGCGCATTTGTCGTGCCAAGTCGCAAGCAGCTGCTGTTAACTCAGAAGCACTATGGGAGTCAGGGCTCAGTATCGGGAACCGTTCTGTGTTCCAGTCATAGGCAGTTGCAGAAGGCACCGGGGGTAAGGGTAGTATGGATCTAAGGTCGCTCTCCAACCTGAGGAACTGCTGCGTAGTTAGCGCCAAAACAGCTGAGTCCCAAGCTGCTACCGCCTCCATGCTGTGTGTCTATGGTATGTTGTTTCTCCAACAGTCGTGCTCCAAAAAGATCCTGTGGTAGCTGAGAGGGGTGCGTGTCTCTATATAGTCCATAGAGAGTGGCTGTGATAGGGTAGGTCTTAAATTGGAAAATTGACCTTCTTGAAGAGACTGAATTGTAGGCCCGGTCCACAGAGAGTAGGATCTGTTCATCCGAGGTATACTCTGCTCTTTTGCTCCAGATGCCGAAGTCTCCAGAGTCTTTGGGTCACCCAAATTATTAAAGTATAGGAATCTGAACGGCCCAAAAAATTATTTTCCAAGAGATATAGCCGGAGCTAACATGATATGCAGCCGCTCAGCTCCAAAGTTGGCTCCGCCCCCCCCAATGTAGTTTTATTTTAATTATGTTAAAGTTAGGGGGTGTTAGGTTTATAGTTAGGGTTAGGTTTAGTGGGTGTTGGGTTTAGGGGGTTAATATAGGTAAGTTACTTTGTATTTAGATTTATATACAGGTGAAACTCGAAAAATTAGAATATCGTGCAAAAGTTGATTTATTTCACTAATGCAACTTAAAAGGTGAAACTAATATATGAGATAGACTCATTACATGCAAAGCAAGATAGTTCAAGCCGTGATTTGTCATAATTGTGATGATTATGGCTTACAGCTCATGAAAACCCCAAATCCACACTCTCAGAAAATTAGAATATTACATGCAATCAATAAAAGAAGGATTGTACATAAAATAATATCGGACCTGTGAAAAGTAAAAGCATGCATACTGTACGTACTCAGTACTTGGTTTAGGCCCCTTTTGCAGCAATTACTGCCTCAATGTGGCGTGGCATGGAAGCTTTCTCTTGGCAATGCCCCATAGATTCTCTATGGGGTTCAGGTCAGGCGAGTTTGCAGGCCAATCAAACGCAGTATTCCCATGGTCATTGAACCAGGTTTTGGTGCTTTTGGCAGTGTGGGCAGGTGCCAAATCCTGCTGGAAAATGAAATCAGCATCCCCATAGAGCTCATCTGCGGAAGGAAGCATGAAGTGCTGCAAAATCTCCTGGTAGACTGCCGTGTTGACCCTGGACTTAATGAAGCACAATGGACCAACACCAGCAGATGACATGGCTCCCCAAATCAACACAGACTGTGGAAACTTCACACTGGACTTCAAGCATCTTGCAGTGTGTGCCTCTCCATTCTTCTTCCATACTCTGGATCCTTGGTTTCCAAATGAGATGCAAAATTTGCTCTCTTCAGAAAAGAGGACTTTGGACCATTGAGCAACAGACCAGCTCTGTTTTTCTTTAGCCCAGGGAAGACGCTTCTGACGTTTGTTGTACAGGAGTGGCTTGACAAGGAGGAATACGACATTTGAAGCCTATGTCAAGGATCCGTCTGTGTGTGGTGGCTCTTGATGCACTGACTCCAGCCTCAGTCCACTCCTAGTGAATGTCCCTAACACTTTTGAATAGCCTTTTCCTAACAATCCTCTCCAGGCTGTTGTCATCCCTGCTGCTTGTGCACCTTTTTCTTCCACATGTTTCCCTTCCACATAACTTTCTATTAATGTGCTTTGATACAGCACTTTGGGAACATCCAACTTCTTTTGCAATTACCTTTTGAGGCTTTCCCTCCTTATGGAGGGTGTCAATGATGGTTTTCTGCACAACTGTCAGGTCAGCAGTCTTTCCCATTATTGTGATTGCTACTGAACTAGACTGAGAGACCATTTAAAGGCTCAGGGACCCTTTGCAGGTGTTATGGCTTAATTAGCTGATTAGAGTGGGACACTTTGAGCCTAGAATATTGCACCTTTTCACAATATTCTAATTTTCTGAGATTGTGGATTTGGGGTTTTCATGAGCTGTAAGCCATAATCATCACAATTATGACAAATTACGGCTTGAACTATCTTGCTTTGCATGTAATGAGTCTATCTCATATATTAGTTTCACCTTTTAAGTTGCATTAGTGAAATAAATTAACTTTTGTACAATATTCAAATTTTTCGAGTTTCACCTGTAGGTATTATTAGTTAATAATTGTAACTTTAATTTAGTTATATTTTAATAATGTTAAAGATAGGGGGTGTTAGGTTTATAGTTAGGGTTAGGGTTAGGTTTAGGGTTAGGATTAGGGTTAGGGGGTGTTAGGTTTAGGGGTTAATATAGATAAGTTACTTTGTATTTAGATTTATATAGGTATTATTAGTTAATAATTGTAACTTTAATTTAGTTATATTTTAATTATGTTAAAGTTAGGGGGTGTTAGGTTTAGGGGTAAATTTAGGTAAGTTACTTTGTATTTAGATTTAAATAGGTATTATTAGTTAATAATTGTAACTTTAATTTAGTTATATTTTAATTATGTTGAAGTTGGGGGGTGTTAGGTGTAGGGTTAGGTTTAAAGTTAGGGGGTATTAGGTTTAGGGGTTAATATAGGTAAGTTACTTTCGGCTAGATTACGAGTTTTGCGTTATGAGTGAAAAAGCAATGTCATGGGTTATAACAATGCTTTTTCACTCCCGCTGGTATTACGAGTCTTGCAGGTTTAGGGGCACCGCACACTTTTTTGGCCGTACCGCAAATGAACGTACGCAATTTGCGTAAAATCTTTTTTCAATGGGATTTCCATAGCACCGGTATTACAAGCTTTTTCTGGGAGGCCAAAAAGTGAACGGTACAGCCTATCCTGGAAGATTCGTAACGCAATCTAAAGTCAGTAGTTATGAGTTTTACGCTACAAAGCTGTAGCATAAAACTCATAAGTAAAGTGCTAAAAAGTACACTAACATCCATAACTAGTGTTAGGTTTTTTTTTAATTTTTTTTTGGGTGGGTTTTATTTTTAGATTAGGGCTTTTGGGCTGAAAAAGAGCTAAATGCCCTTTTAAGGGCAATGCCCATCCAAATGCCCTTTTCAGGGCAATGGGGCGCTTCAGTTTTTTTAGTTAGGATTTTATTTGAGGGGTTGGTTGTGTGGGTAGTGGGTTTTACTGTTGGGGGGGGGTGTTTGTATTTCTTTTTACAGGTAAAAGAGCTGATTTCTTTGAGGCAATGTCCCGCAAAAGTCCTTTTTAAGGGCTATTGGTAGTTTAGTTTAGTTTAGGCTAGGGTTTTTTATTTGGGGGTGGGCTTTTTTATTTTTATAGGGCTATTAGATTAGGTGTAATTAGTTTAAATATCTGATCATTTCTTTTTTTTTTTTTGTGCAATTAAGTGTTTTTTTTTTTTGTAATTTAGGTAATTTTATTTAATTAATTCAATTTATTTAATTGTAGTGTAATGTTAGGTGTTAGTGTAAGACAGGTTAGGTTTTATTTTACAGGTAAATTTGTATTTATTTTAACTAGGTAGTTAGTAAATAGTTAATAACTATTTAGTAACTATTCTACCTAGTTAAAATAAATACAAACTTGCCTGTAAAATAAAAATAAACCCTAAGATAGCTACAATGTAACTATTAGTTATATTGTAGCTAGCTTACGGCTAGATTTGGAGTTTTGTCGGTAACGACCCGAAAAACTAACGCCGGCTTTTTTCTGGCCGCACCATAAAAATAACTCTGGTATTGAGAGTCCACATAAAGGCTGCGTTAGGCTCCAAAAAAGGAGCGTAGAGCATTTTTAACGCAGCTTCAACTCTCGATACCAGAGTTGCTTACGGACGCGGCCAGCCTCAAAAACGTGCTTGTGCACGATTCTCCCATAGGAAACAATGGGGCTGTTTGAGCTGAAAAAAAACCTAACACCTGCAAAAAAGCCGCGTTCAGCTCCTAACGCAGCCCCATTGTTTGCTATGCGGTAACACTTCCTACGTCTGCAGCTAACACTCTAACATGTACCCCGAGTCTAAACACCCCTAACCTTACACTTATTAACCCCTAATCTGCCGCCCCCGCTATCGCCGACCCCTGCATATTATTATTAACCCCTAATCTGCTGCTCCGTAAACCGCCGCTACTTACATTATCCCTATGTACCCCTAATCTGCTGCCCTAACATCGCCGACCCCTATATTATATTTATTAACCCCTAATCTGCCCCCTACAACGTCGCTTCCACCTGCCTACACTTATTAACCCCTAATCTGCCGACCGGACCTGAGCGCTACTATAATAAAGTTATTAACCCCTAATCCGCCTCACTAACCCTATAATAAATAGTATTAACCCCTAATCTGCCCTCCCTAACATCGCCGACACCTAACTTCAATTATTAACCCCTAATCTGCTGACTAGAGCTCACCGCTATTCTAATAAATGTATTAACCCCTAAAGCTAAGTCTAACCCTAACACTAACACCCCCCTAAATTAAATATAATTTTAATCTAACGAAATTAATTAACTCTTATTAAATAAATTATTCCTAATTAAAGCTAAATACTTACCTGTAAAATAAATCCTAATATAGCTACAATATAAATTATAATTATATTATAGCTATTTTAGGATTAATATTTATTTTACAGGTAACTTTGTATATATTTTAACCAGGTACAATAGCTATTAAATAGTTAAGAACTATTTAATAGCTAAAATAATTAAAATAATTACAAATTTACCTGTAAAAGAAATCCTAACCTAAGTTACAATTAAACCTAACACTATACTATCAATAAATTAATTAAATAAACTACCTACAATTAACCTAACACTACACTATCAATAAATTAATTAAATACAATTCCTACAAATAAATACAATTAAATAAACTTGCTAAACTACAAAAAATAAAAAAGAACTAAGTTACAAAAAATAAAAAATTATTTACAAACATAAGAAAAATATTACAACAATTTTAAACTAATTACACCTACTCTAAGCCCCCTAATAAAATAACAAAGCCCCCCAAAATAAAAAAATGCCCTACCCTATTCTAAATAACTAAAGTTCAAAGCTCTTTTACCTTACCAGCCCTGAACAGGGCCCTTTGCGGGGCATGCCCCAAGAAGTTCAGCTCTTTTGCCTGTAAAAAAAAAATACAATACCCAAGCCCCCCAACATTACAACCCACCACCCACATACCCCTAATCTAACCCAAACCCCCCTTAAATAAACCTAACACTAAGCCCCTGAAGATCTTCCTACCTTATCTTCACCATACCAGGTTCACCGATCCGTCCTGAAGAGCTCCTCCGATGTCCTGATCCAAGCCCAAGCGGGGGGCTGAAGAGGTCCATGATCCGGATGAAGTCTTCATCCAAGCGGGAGCTGAAGAGGTCCATGATCCGGATGAAGTCTTCTATCAACGGCATCTTCAATCTTCTTTCTTCCGGATCCATCTTGCAGACCTCCGACGCGGAACATCCTGCTGGCCCGACGGACTAACGACGAATGACGGTTCCTTTAAGGGACGTCATCCAAGATGGCGTCCCTCGAATTCCGATTGGCTGATAGGATTCTATCAGCCAATCGGAATTAATGTAGGAAAATTCTGATTGGCTGATGGAATCAGCCAATCAGATTCAAGTTCAATCCGATTGGCTGATTCAATCAGCCAATCAGATTGAGCTCGCAATCTATTGGCTGTTCCGATCAGCCAATAGAATGCAAGCTCAATCTGATTGGCTGATTGGATCAGCCAATCGGATTGAACTTGATTCTGATTGGCTGATTCCATCAGCCAATCAGAATATTCCTACCTTAATTCCGATTGGCTGATAGAATCCTATCAGCCAATCGGAATTCGAGGGACGCCATCTTGGATGACGTCCCTTAAAGGAACCGTCATTCGTCGTTAGTCCGTCGGGCCAGCAGGATGTTCCGCGTCGGAGGTCTGCAAGATGGATCCGGAAGAAAGAAGATTGAAGATGCCGTTGATAGAAGACTTCATCCGGATCATGGACCTCTTCAGCTCCCGCTTGGATGAAGACTTCATCCGGATCATGGACCTCTTCAGCCCCCCGCTTGGGCTTGGATCAGGACATCGGAGGAGCTCTTCAGGACGGATCGGTGAACCTGGTATGGTGAAGATAAGGTAGGAAGATCTTCAGGGGCTTAGTGTTAGGTTTATTTAAGGGGGGTTTGGGTTAGATTAGGGGTATGTGGGTGGTGGGTTGTAATGTTGGGGGGCTTGGGTATTGTATTTTTTTTTTACAGGCAAAAGAGCTGAACTTCTTGGGGCATGCCCCGCAAAGGGCCCTGTTCAGGGCTGGTAAGGTAAAAGAGCTTTGAACTTTAGTTATTTAGAATAGGGTAGGGCATTTTTTTATTTTGGGGGGCTTTGTTATTTTATTAGGGGGCTTAGAGTAGGTGTAATTAGTTTAAAATTGTTGTAATATTTTTCTTATGTTTGTAAATATTTTTTTATTTTTTGTAACTTAGTTCTTTTTTATTTTTTGTACTTTAGCAAGTTTATTTTTTTTTTTTTTAAATAATTTTTTATTGAGACAATGGATAGAAATAACAGAAAAGGGAGTGTGTCCCAGCTCAAGACAAATACAAAAAGAAAAATAGCTGATACAGATCACATATGAAAGGTACATAAGAATTAAGACATTGGTGTGCTAATATAGGATTTGTTAAGATATTATCTAGACAATAGAGTTTCAATATTTATATAATAATAGGAGTCAATGATATGGAGATATCTAGGTTGAAAACAGAGAGATAACATTTGACGTAAGTTATAGCACCGACTTTATGACCTTGAATACAGAATGCGCACAGTGAAATCAAAACATGTGTGACTGGGGCATATGGAAATGAAGTCTCAGTTTTATAATACAGGTAACTTAGTGGTCCCTACTCTCAAATAAGGGGTATTCTATACACTGAAAATAGTGAGAGAAAGGGAGCTGGCATTTATCAGGCCTCCCGTAGGCCTGCGTATATAGGGGGGTGAGGGATGCAGCGGGCAAGAGCCGCTCATAATGGGGGGAAGAGGGGAGAAGGGAAGGGGAGGGGGGGCGGAGCCAGATAATTTGTTTTAAAAATATAAACTACAGGGCGATGTGAAATGGAATGGAATAGGATCTCAGGACTTTTGAGTATACTCCTGGATAACATCTCTAAAATATGAAAACTAGGGCATGTGAATGTACGAGAGATTGCCAAAAAGGATACTAACAGGGGGGGGGGGCATTTCTATAGACACATAAAGTTAGTTAAGGGCCACTACATGACCCCCTCTCCAGGGAAGGTGCTATCTATAGACGGTGCAGGTAAAAGGAGAAGGGATATGACCCGCAGGTACTAATCGCCAGCGGGAAAGGGGGGAGAGGGGCCAGATAGAATTGGGAGGTGTCTAAGAAGGCCATATCCTGAATAGCCAGGGTCTGGGGGGCCTGGGGAGCCTCTGGGTGAGCCCCTCTCCTAGGGAAGTGCCACCTATAGGCGATGCGGGAAAAAGGAGAAGGGATATGACCCGCAGGCATTAAGTACCAGCGGGAAAGGGAGGAGAGAGGCTCAACGAAAACAACTATTATGTGCTAGAAATATGAGCAAGCGCATAAAGAAATTAAGGATGATATTCATACAGCCACAGAAAATGATAGTTGGTAACAAATAATATAAATAAACAACAATAACTATTAAACACAACATAGAACAGGTTTGGGACTTGTTACCCAGTTGCTGTTAATCATTCATAAACTAGTATGTTGCTGGTAATAGAAATAACTCCCCTTAAAATGTCCCAGCTAATCGAAATATCTAAAAGAGGTAATATAGAGCGTAGGACTTTAAACTATGCATCATCATAAGAGATACAATGTCAACAATAAGCTTTATAAAGCTAGATAACTCTGTTTAGTGATAAATGTATCCTATATCTTATACTGGAACATATGTCCAGCACACTGCAGAAAGAACCCATGCGTCTAACTAAAGAAAGGATGAAAACTTGTATGCCAGACCGTGCCCTCCCAGTAAGCACTGCCCAGCAATGTCTAGTAATGCCTGCATGGAAACACTACAGAGACCAGACAAAGTATCTCTGAAATTAAGGGAACTGTTTGGCAATATCAAAGCTCTAAATATTTCACGAAGGAGCAGATCAACTCTCTATCTAACTAAGACATGCATAATAATGTGTTTCTATACAGTGGGGAGCTTTAAAAGAAGGACGGTAGTAGCTTGGAAGCATAAAATGTTAGAAAAGCTATGGTAAGACAAACAGTCGCATAGTCTTAACAAGCTCAGGTCTAAATGGTAAGGGAAACTATCCCAACAATAACTAAATTAACACAACCAATACCCACGGGACTCCTCATCAGACAATTTAAATGTGTCGTCATTAATAGTAACCTGTGGAGCTTGGGGAAAACTGAAAGCACTGCAGAAATCACATATAGAGTTTTCATCTGTTGTAGGGACAGCAAGCAGAAAAAGCGTTGCATCCCTTCATTAACCTTAAGTACACCCTTTTGTGCTCATGTAATCTAAGTAAATATGTTCGTTTATAAAAGGTGGTAATTATTGTGGTAGGAGAGAGATCTTTGCAGGGGGGTAAACAATTGCCAAAGTGACCAACATATAATGAATTACACAACTAGTATTGTTAACTCCCAAGCTAAATAACACATGAATCTATGGTACGCTTTTTAAATCTATCAATAGGAACATAAAATTAGGCAGTACATCAAAAAACTAACATATAGGCATGTATTATAACACACAAAAACATCAAGGTGCAGCTAACTAACATGTAAGCATGTCTGATACGTTTGATTCAGACCAGTGCACATATGATTATAATATTCAATAACTGTTCCTTATCAAGAAGTAACTTGTTAACAAAATAACATAGTTATTATATATATGTATAATAATAGTAATATAACCATACATATAATAATAGTAATATAAATGAGAGGAGATCATAGATGTTACAAATTGTATAACGGACTGCAATCCATGTCCTCCGACTTTAAAGTCTTCATCCAGAAAGCAGTGTAAATCAATATAGTGCATTTAAGCAGGATGCCAGTCTGAGAGCTGAGTCATATTTAAGTAGAGAAGCACCCAATGCACAAATGGAACTACCCTACCCCTGATCTAGCCAGGAGTGTAGGTAACTGTAGAAAAAGCTGGGGGCTAGCGTCTTTCAAGAGCCCTGGGACAAAATTGACATTTGCATAAGACCGGAGGTAACTGTGGCTGAGTCTGGTCTGGATTAATGGGGGGTAAGCGTCATAGAAAAATGTTACCAGGCTGAGTGGACCGTATAGCGGTTCCGGTAGACATGCACCTATGAACTCACGAGCGGTTCCGATGTTCCGTGACTCCTCCAACATGCTGACCGGGTAAGAAGACACTGTGGGTACCTCCCTCTCTTCCACGTGGTTTTCGTCGGGTTCAGGATGCCTATGAGAAGCACTCTGAGGGTAAGGGATGTCTGCCGCTAAGGGATAATACCGAGGCCTCCTTACGTCGTCCCAGATAAAAAAAAGTTTTAGTGTTGGGATCATGTGCGGGTACCGGGAGGGCAGTATCCAGTGATGTGTTTGCTCCAACCCGTAACGCATCCCTGCAGGCTGCATAGTGCTGATCTAGACGAGCAGATAGGTCTCCCATAAGCAAGTGGATAAGTTCCGTTAACATTGCGGCTTTTACTGCTGGCTTGTATTCCGGAGTAGGCCTCTGTCCTCCTGAGGGCTTGTGGTGTCACTAATCGTAATGGCGGCTTTCGCGCTATTTGCTCTCGTACTTCATGAGTGAGGTATGGTTCTTGCAGTAAATCGAATCCACTTCTAGTTGTTGTACCTGGTATAATCAGCCATTTGTGGATCTGTGAATCTGTGAGATCCGTGGAGTAGATGGAAATCAGGGTGCAGTTGTAGAATTACTATCCGCATCTTTGGTCTGTTCGCCCCTCAGAGATCAATCCAACATTAGAAAGGTGGTGTGGGAATCACAAAAAGGAGATATCCAGCTTATCTTGAGTTTGCTAACCGTTTAAACAGTCTTTTGAAACTTTTCTGTTCACTTAATGTCTAATTTGAAGCTCTTATAGTTAGTTACGTTTGGGAGCTCTGTAGAGTTGCGTCCATTCTCTAGCCCAGCTGGCTCCGCCCCCTAGCAAGTTTATTTAATTGTATTTATTTGTAGGAATTGTATTTAATTAATTTATTGATAGTGCAGTGTTAGGTTAATTGTAGGTAATTGTAGGTAGTTTATTTAATTAATTTATTGATAGTATAGTGTTAGGTTTAATTGTAACTTAGGTTAGGATTTCTTTTACAGGTAAATTTGTAATTATTTTAACTATTTTAGCTATTGTACCTGGTTAAAATAAATACAAAGTTACCTGTAAAATAAATATTAATCCTAAAATAGCTATAATATAATTATAATTTATATTGTAGCTATATTAGGATTTATTTTACAGGTAAGTATTTAGCTTTAATTAGGAATCATTTATTTAATAAGAGTTAATTAATTTCGTTAGATTAAAATTATATTTAATTTAGGGGGGTGTTAGTGTTAGGGTTAGACTTAGCTTTAGGGGTTAATACATTTATTAGAATAGCGGTGAGCTCCGGTCGGCAGATTAGGGGTTAATAATTGAAGTTAGGTGTCGGCGATGTTAGGGAGGGCAGATTAGGGGTTAATACTATTTATTATAGGGTTAGTGAGGCGGATTAGGGGTTAATAACTTTATTATAGTAGCGCTCAGGTCCGGTCAGCAGATTAGGGGTTAATAAGTGTAGGCAGGTGGAGGCGACGTTGAGGGGGGCAGATTAGGGGTTAATAAATATAATACAGGGGTCGGCGGTGTTAGGGGCAGCAGATTAGGGGTACATAAGGATAACGTAGGTGGCGGCGCTTTGCGGTCGGCAGATTAGGGGTTAATTATTGTAGGTAGCTGGCGGCGACATTGTGGGGGGCAGGTTAGGGGTTAATAAATATAATACAGGGGTCGGCGGTGTTAGGGGCAGCAGATTAGGGGTACATAAGGATAACGTAGGTGGCGGTCGGCAGATTAGGGGTTAAAAAAAATTATTCGAGTGTCGGCGATGTGGGGGAACTCGGTTTAGGGGTACATAGGCAGTTTATGGGTGTTAGTGTACTTTAGAGCACAGTAGTTAAGAGCTTTATAAACCGGCGTTAGCCAGAAAGCTCTTAACTACTGACTTTTTTCCTGCGGCTGGAGTTTTGTCGTTAGATGTCTAACGCTCACTTCAGAAACGACTCTAATACCGGAGTTAGAAAAATCCCATTGAAAAGATAGGATACGCAATTTACATAAGGGGATCTGCGGTATGGAAAAGTCGCGGCTGAAAAGTGAGCGTTAGACCCTATTTTGAGTGACTCCAAATACCGGCGGTAGCCTAAAACCAGCGTTAGGAGCCTCTAACGCTGGTTTTCACGGCTAACGCCAAACTCCAAATCTAGGCCTAAGGGTTTATTTTACAGGTAAGTATTTAGTTTTAAATAGGAATAATTTAAGTAATGATAGGAATTTTTATTTAGATTTATTTTAATTATATTTAAGTTAGGAGGTGTTAGGTTTAGGGTTAGACTTAGGTTTAGGGGTAATAAATTAAGTATAGTGGCGGCGACATTGGGGGCGGCAGATTACGGGTTAATAAATGTAGGTAGGTGTTGGCAATGGTAGGGGCGGCAGATTAGGGGTTAATAATATTTAACTAGTGTTTGCAAGGCGGGAGTGCGGCAGTTTAGGGGTTAATATGTTTATTATAGTGGCGGCGATGTCGGAGCGGCAGATTAGGGGTTAATAATTTTATTTTAGTGTTTGTGATGCGGGAGGGCCTCGGTTTAGGGGTTAATAGGTAGTTTATGGGTGTTAAAGTACTTTTTAACACTTTAGTTATGAGTTTTATGCTACAGCTTTGTAGTGTAAAACTCATAACTACTGACTTTAGATTGTGTTACAAATCTTGCGGGATAGGCTGTACCGCTCACTTTTTGGCCTCCCAGAAAAAGCTTGTAATACCGGCGCTATGGAAGTCCCATTGAAAAAAAGACTTTACACAAATTGCGTGAGTTAATTTGCAGTGCGGCCAAAAAAGTGTGCGGTGCCCCTAAATCTGCAAGACTCGTAATACCAGCGGGAGTGAAAAAGCAGCGTTATAACCCATAACGCTGCTTTTTCACTCATAACGCAAAACTCGTAATCTAGCCGTTTGTATTTAGATTTAAAAGGTATTATTAGTTCATAATTGGAACTTTAATTTAATTATATTTTTATTATGTTAAAGTTAGGGGCAGATTACGGGTTAATAAATGTAGGTAGGTGTTGGCAATGGTAGGGGCAGCAGATTAGGGGTTAATAATATTTAACTAGTGTTTGCAAGGCGGGAGTGCGGCAGTTTAGGGGTTAATATGTTTATTATAGTGGCGGAGATGTCGGAGCGGCAGATTAGGGGTTAATAATTTTATTTTAGTGTTTGTGATGCGGGAGGGCCTCGGTTTAGGGGTTAATAGGTAGTTTATGGGTGTTAAAGTACTTTTTAACACTTTAGTTATGAGTTTTATGCTACAGCTTTGTAGTGTAAAACTCATAACTACTGACTTTAGATTGTGTTACAAATCTTGCGGGATAGGCTGTACCGCTCACTTTTTGGCCTCCCAGAAAAAGCTTGTAATACCGGCGCTATGGAAGTCCCATTGAAAAAAAGACTTTACACAAATTGCGTGAGTTAATTTGCAGTGCGGCCAAAAAAGTGTGCGGTGCCCCTAAATCTGCAAGACTCGTAATACCAGCGGGAGTGAAAAAGCAGCGTTATAACCCATAACGCTGCTTTTTCACTCATAACGCAAAACTCGTAATCTAGCCGTTTGTATTTAGATTTAAAAGGTATTATTAGTTCATAATTGGAACTTTAATTTAATTATATTTTTATTATGTTAAAGTTAGTGGGTGTTAGGTTTAGGGGTTAATGTAGGTAAATTACTTTCGTCTAGATTACGAGTCTTGCGTTAGCCTTAAAAAGCAGCGTTGAGAGCTCCCAACGCTGCTTTTTAACGTCCTCTGGTATTACGAGTCTGGCAGGTACAGGTGTACCGCTCACTTTTCTTCCGCGACTCGAGCTTACCGCAAATCCCCTTACGTAAATTGCGTATCCTATTTTTTCAATGGGACTTGCCTAACGCCGGTATTACAAGTCTTGGAAGAAGTGAGCAGTACAGCCTCTCCTGTCAAGACTCCTACCGCATTTAAAAGTCAGTAGTTAAGAGTTTTATGGGCTAACGCCGTAACATAAAGCTCTTAACTAAAGTGCTAAAAAGTACATTGACACCCATAAACTACCTATTAACCCCTAAACCCAGGCCCCCCCCCCACATCGGAAACACTTAAATTAAAAGTTTAACCCCTAATCTGCCGACCGGACATCGCCGCCACTTTAATAAATATATTAACCCCTAAACTGCCGCACTCCCGCCTCGCAAACACTAGTTACATTATATTAACCCCTAATCTGCCGTCCCACCAACCTACATTTATTAACCCCTAATCTGCCACCCCCAACGTCGCCGCTACTATATTAAAGGTATTAATCCCTAAACCTAAGTCTAAACCTAACCCCCCTAACTTAAATATAATTTAAAATAATCTAAATAAAATTACTACAATTAAATAAATTATTCCTATTTAAAACTAAATACTTACCTGTAAAATAAACCCTAAGATAGCTACAATATAACTAATAGTTACATTGTATCTATCTTAGGGTTTATTTTTATTTTACAGGCAGCTTTGTATTTATTTTAACTAGGTACAATAGTTATTAAATAGTTATTAACTATTTAATAACTACCTTGTTAAAATAAAGACAAATTTACATGTAAAATAAATCCTAACCTAAGTTACAATTACACCTAACACTACACTATCATTAAATTAATTACCTAGACTACCTACAAATAATTACAATTAAATTAAATAAACTAAAGTACAAAAAACAACAAACAATAAATTATAGAAAAGAAAAAAATAATTACAATTTTTTAAAACTAATTACACCTACTCTAATCCCCCTAATAAAATAAAAAAGGTCCCCAAAATAATAAAAATCCCTACTCTATACTAAATTACAAATAGCCCTTAAAATGGCTTTTTGCGGGGCATTGATCCAAAGTAATCAGCTCTTTTAACTGTAAAAAAAAAATACAATACCCCCCTAAATTAAAACCCACCACCCACACACCCAACCCTACTCTAAAACCCACCCAATCCCCCTTAATAAAACCTAACACTACCCCCTTGAAGATCACCCTACCTTGATAGTGTAGTGTTAGGTGTAATTGTAACTTAGGTTAGGATTTATTTTGCAGGTAACTTTATTTTAGCTAGGTAGTTATTAAATAGTTAATAACTATTTAATAACTATTGTACCTAGTTAAAATAAATACAAACTTGCCTGTAAAATAAAAATAAATCCTAAATTAGCTACAATGTAACTAATAGTTATGTTGTAGCTATCTTAGGGTTTATTTTATAGGTAAGTATTTAGTTTTAAATAGGATTAATTTATATAGTTGTAGTTATTTTATTTAAATTATATTTAAATTAGGGGGGTGTTAGGGTTCGACTTAGGTTGAGGGGTTAATAACTTTATTATAGTGGCGGCAACGTTGGCGGCGGCAGATTAGGGTTTAATACATTTAATATAGTTGTGGCAACGTTGGGGGGGGGGCAGATTAGGGGTTAATAAATATAATGTAGGGGTCGGCGATGTTGGGGACGGCAGATTAGGGGTTAATACATATAATGTAGGTGGCGGCGGTGTCCGGAGCGGCAGAGTAGGGGATAATAATTATAATGTAAGTGGCGACGATGTTGGGGACGGCAGATTAGGGGTTAATAAGTGTAATATTAGGGGTGTTTAGACTCAGGGTTCATGTTAGGGTGTTAGATGTAGACATAAAATTCCTTTCCCCTTAGGAATCAATGGGGCTGCGTTAGAAGCTGAACGCTGCCTTTTTGCAGGTGTTAGGTTTTTTTTCAGCCGGCTCAGCCCCATTGTTTCCTATGGGGAAATCGTGCACAAGCACGTTTAGCCAGCTCACCGCTACTGTAAGCAGCGCTGGTATTACAGTGAGATGTGGAGCTAAATTTTTCTCTCCACTCACTTTTTTGAGGCTAACGCCGGGTTTAAAAAAACCTGTAATACCAGCGTTGTCTTAAGGGAGCGTTGAAAAAAAAATGCTCGTTAGCGACACATCCCTGTTACCGCAAAACTCGTAATCTCTGTGTTTGTATTTAAATTTAAATAGGTATTATTAGTTAATTGTAACTTTAACATAATTAAAATATAACTAAATTAAAGTTAGGGGGTGTTAGGGTTAGTGTTAGGTTTAGGGGGTGTTAGGTTTAGGGGTTAATATAGTTTAATTTAGGTTGTTTTTGCGATGTGGGGGCTGGCAGTTTAGGGGTTAATAGGTTTAGTTAGTATTGGCAATGTTTGTGGACGGCGGTTTAGGGGTTAATAGCTTTAGTTAGTGTCGGTGATATGGGGGGTGTGGTTTAGGGGTTAATAGGTTCAGTTTGTGTCGGCGATGTGGGGGTGCGCAGTTTAGGGGTTAATAGGTTTAGTTTGTGTCGCTGATTTTTCGGGACGGCGGTTTAGGGGTTATACCTTCAATATAAACAGAGTTAGTGTTGGGGAACTGCGGTTTAGGAAGGAACAATGAAAAATTCAGAATATGAATAATGGATCTGAAAATGTATTAGTTATATTTTAATTACGAATTTGTCCAAAACGAAACACACATGTCTACTGTTTAGTAGATGAGCCCTGATGCTGCACGATCACTATGGTTTATATTTGACACAATCGTTTGTTATTCGGTCTCCATGGTAACGGACTGCGCTTGCCCGCGGCTGATGGCTTGTCATGTCGGATCGGATGGTGATGACGTCATTGGTGGCGAACAGCGTGAGTCCAATGAGACCTGCTTTTCAGGTATTTAAAGCGGGTAGGTAGAGAGTGGGATAGTTGCTTTTAGGTTCATTCTATGCAAGCCATTACATGACACTTGACAAAGGTGTGAGGGCAACACCGATACGTTATGTCTGTTCTTATTTTATAACATTAGATTAAATGCTAAGTTTTATGAAAAGACCAAGCTTTTACATTTTTATTGTAAATTCACCCCCTTCACTGATTGTTGAGACATGATTTATGTGTCCAGTTTTAAATCTAATTTGCAAAATAACTGAAGGTAAATATAGGCATAATTATCTTTAAAGAAAATAATTCAACTTTAGTTTTTAAAGGAACAGTCAGCTCAAAACATTTTATTGTTTAAACAGATAGATAATCCCTTTATTACCTATTCCCCAGTTTTGCACAACCAACACAGTTATATTGATACACTTTTTATCTCTGTGATTACCTTGTATCTAATCCTTTTCTGATGGCCACTGATCACATGACTTCTTATTTATTATCTATTGACTTGCATTTTATCCAATTAGTGCAGTGTCTGCCACAAGCCATGGGCGTGAGCACAGTGTTATCTATATGGCTCACATGAACTAGCACTCCCCTGTTGTGAAAAGAAAATACAAAAGCATGTGATAAGAGGCTGTCTGAGGTGGCTTAGAAACAGGCAGAAATTTAGAGGTTTAAATGTTATAAAGTATATTAATATAACAATTATATGTAAGTGTGTATGTATATATGTATGTGTGTATGTATATATGTATATGTGTATGTATATATGTATATTTATGTGTGTATGTATAAATGAATACGTATGTGTGTATGTATAAATGTATATATATGTGTGTATGTATATATGTATATGTATGTGTGTATGTATGTATATGTATATCACAAGAATAGCATGTGAATCGCACACAATAAAGAGGCGCCAAAGAGGTGTAATCAAATGAAAAATATATTTTTTTAAATAATTCACATTTATAGTTACAATAATAAAGTGTGTGTATATATATATATATATATATATATATATATATATATATATATATATGTATATATATGTGTGTGTGTGTCTGTACGACTGATATACACATATGTCTGTGGGTATAGATAGTAAAGCCCAATAAGTATATATAAATACAATAAGTGGAATGCAAAAAATAAACCAATAAGTTCAAAAAAAGTCTCCAAAACAAGTCATAAGAGACTAGCAGTCATAAAAAGGTTGGGTGGCAGTTTGGTCTCCAAAGGAAAAGACTCTCCAAGACAGCTCTTCTGAGTGTTTGGCCAGATGCTGAACATTCTGTAATGCAAAAAGAGAAGGTATCTCACCTTAAGACGCCATTCCAGCACTGGAGGTGAGTCTGCTGGACGACTCAAATTATGCCTGCCCTAATGGCATTTTGATGTGAGTAGTTTTCTGCACTCACACCTGTTGTCTTGTTCCGATGTATATGCGCTCAGGACACAGACCCTCAAGACAGTGGTAGGGAATTTGAGACACCGACCAGGGGAAGAGTATCCTGGATGTGGATAGATGATATTCAGTGATTCATAGTTGCAAGAAGTTATTGCAGAATTCATGGAGAGTCAAACATATGCATACAATATATTCTGGCTTCAATGGAAACATAAATTGATACTGTGACTTATAGTTAATAGGAGTAGCTGCAGGATTCATGAGTGAAAAATATATCAATGTAAGATGATCAGGCTTCAGAGTAAACTGGTAGAAGATTGTGACTCATAGATGCAAAGTGTTACGGTACCAACAGGATACCAAGGGTTAATAGCAGATGGAAGATGCCCTGAATGTGAGATCAACAACTCACAACCCAGCTAATTCCCCCCTCAACCATGAGACCAGGCTCCACATTGAAGGTTAAACAGAATGCAATTTATTGAAGGCCATATGCCCAGTATTTATGCAGGTCTGACCCCAGATGGGGGGTTGAAAGAATATTGTACATTAGATAGAGGGAAAACGCCCTTTGACAGGCCACAATAGAATTACATTACTTAAGCAGATAAACAATTTAAACACAAGAAAACAATCCTTATCACCAACAGTCTGACTCTGGAGGTGATTAAACAATGGGAATGTTTATCACTAAACTTAATTACAACACACAATAGCTGATGCCAGCAACCTTGTATTTAGAAAATAGCTTCTTAAAGCTGAACAAAGTTAACTCTTTCAGTTCTGACAGAAGGGTCTGTCACACAAAGAGTTGCTGCAGGTTCACAGTACATAATATTATTTAGAGCTGTATGCCAGAGTAATAAGTAGAGCAGCACAGGTGATAGACAAATTGCAAGTTTAAGGCATTAAATACTGTTTGTGCATATATTGGAGAATCACAGGAAAGCAGTTTAACTGAACACATAGATGCAGTGTTCTGAATATATTAATATATTTGCACAAGGATATTTCAGCTATGACAACTTGTAGCAGTGAATAGTTATAAAGTTCTGAGTATGATGCTGTTGTAGCAATTAGAGAGTGATTATAACCAAATGCATACTTGTAATTTAGAATAAGTTCAGAGTTTGCTAAGTAGCAGTGTCCAGAAAACAAAATGGGAATTATATAGATGCTTGCGATTAAATTATTTTAAGCGTAGCTAAAAGGAAAGGCTGTAGTTTGAATATGCTGGTAAATTCCATACTGGAACAGTCACAGACCTCTGTTGTTCTGGAACAAAACTTCAAAGCTAATGCAATGCACATTACGCCTGAGATGATTTAAAAAGAGGCTGAGGGAAACAGGTGCATGAATGATTAATTAATTTGGCAGGTAAGTTGAATGCAGATACTCCCCAAACAGTATGATTGTCAGTAGCAGGGAAGGCAGTCTTAAAGGGACAGCGATATCATGCAGGCATATGTTACACCTGTTCACTGCCATTTGTGTAGTCTGTCTACCCATCTCTTCTCTTTTTGCATGTATATGTATGTGTGTATGTATGTATATATGTATATGTATGTGTTTATGTATGTATATATGTATAAGTATGTGTGTATGTAGGAGATAAGATTAGAAGGAGCCAGCACAATCTTGGTTAAAAATTTTTTATGAAGATTGAGCTGGCTCCTTCTAATCTTATCTTCTAGAATAATTTCCTTACGCTGTCGAGCACCTTCAGTCCTAGATTGGTATTCTTCTACCTACTTTCCATTTCATTGACTTACAATTACCTCATGCCAAAAGCGAACATATATGAGGCTGAAAAATGTGCAGCCCGTTTCATTCCTTCCAATTGTCGTTGAGGAATATTCAACTGTTTAGTGAAGAGGACAATTTTAAGTGCATATATTGCCTTTGCCACCCACCTTGCTTGATGCAGTGCCCCTGGGAAAACCTTGTCTACTCTACTCAATGACAAACTCATACGATCTTCTCTTTGTGACCTAAGAAATTCTTTATCTTCTTGTGATACGCTATTCATGTCCATCACATTTTGCTGGGAAATGTCAAATAACTCGACAAGATCACCTTTCCAAATCTGCCGTTTCACATTTGCTTTATCCGTGTTTCTCGATTTCTCTTTACCCAGATTTTGGTATTCTTTGTACAGCTTCTGTATACCAGCACGTATATTCTCCTCCATCTTAACAGGGATATTTGCTTTCCTCCACACTTCCTGTAGTTTAGTACTGGTAGATTTAGCAGCATCCGAAAGTGTTTCTTTCATTTCCTTGTGATGGTAAATAAAAACTAAAACTACTTGTTCCTTTGAAGGGAGCCGAGCTCCTAAAAACTCACCACTAGGCACCTTTTCTAGCAGCCAAATTCCTCTTTTGGTTCCCATTTTAAAGTTCAAATACTTGCAAAAAATGAAAGAAATACATGAGAAGACCATTAGTGTAAAGCACTTCAATGTTAGAAATTTCACTAGTTTGTGATAAAAGTGATCAATGTGTGCAACCCTAACTATTATCCAATCTTCTTGAAATTTGGCATATATATCTTTTACATCACTGAGACTCGGGGCATAAGCAAAGTCATATGAAAATCACATCTTTGGAAAAATGAAACACCCTAATGTGTGTATGTATATATGTATATGTATGTGTGAATTTATATATGTATGTACGTACGTACGTACGTACGTACGTGTGTGCTGCACTATCTATTGAAAGTATAGGGCATGCTAAAAATTGTTGGTTGTGCTAATATTCTATGTTGAATATCTTTTACTATTCACATGTAATAATAGATTGTGGGTTATCTAGGCAAGAATGCTTAGTTATGTTTAACCCCATTACTACCTGGAGACGAACTTGCCCAAAATACCAGTGAATTTTTAGCATTTCTGCTATCACTTAATTTTAACAGAATTAGAGCCTTGTTTTTTTTTATATTTGTTTACCTGTCAAAACTTTTTCTTTTTAAGTAGACAACCCAAGGTGGCCTATTTATCATGATGCGAGTGTACATGTTCTGATATAGCGGATCATGTCTGCTGCACATCGATAAATGCTGACAGCACACGTTCTCTGCATTTATCATTGCACCAGCAGTTCTTGTGAACTGCTGGTGCAATGCCGCCCCCTGCAGATTTGCGGACAATCGGCCACTAGCAGGGGGTGTCAATTAACCCTATCGTATTGGATCTGGTTGATTTTCGGCGATGTCTGTCCGCCGCCTCAGAGCAGGCAGACAGAAGGCTCGCCAGAAACACGGGGCATCAAGCCCCAGGGCCAGACTGGGACCAAAAAGAGGCCCAGGCATTTTAGGTCAAAGAGGCCCAACCCCCCCCCCCATTCATAATTTCTTATTTAACTTAACCGTATACCACACATGGCAAGTATAATACTTGTTTAAGTAAGAATTTTTTTTAAAAATTTCCAACACTCATACAACCTCACTATAAATCACTCACATACACTGATATATTCTGAATCATGTGAGTGACTCAAGTCATACATTTCTGATAATTTTATTAGGTATTACTGACCCAGCAACTTTGCAATAATATTTTAACCAAACAGTAACAGTGCACAACCTCACTATAAGTCACTCACATACACTGATATGTGATATATTCTGAATCATGTGAGTGACTTATAGTGAGGTTGTGAACTGTTACTGTTTGGTTAAAAAATATTGCAATGCTCGCTCAGTAATCCCTAATCAGAGTATCAGAAATGTATGACTTGAGTCACTCACATGAATGATTCAGAATATATCAGAATATGTTCCGACTCACTCAAATTATACATTTCTGATAATCTGATTATGGATTACTGAGCCTGCATTGCAATAATTTTTTAACCACAAACAGTAACAGTGCACAACCTCACCTGCTGGCTGCTGTTCTGTAGTGTAGACTTGCTTCACTTCACGATCACTGCGTCACCAATTTCACTTTTACCATCATCTCCCTGATGTCTGACTCCCTTTCTCTGCTGATGCTGCAGCCTCATGATCCAGTGAGTTTTACCGACCGGCCTACCCGACCCAACTTAGTTTTCCTGCCACTCCCCACCCCACCAGGAAATTGTGCAACGTGTTATCCGCATAGAGAGGAGTAACATTGGTCCGGCCTGCAGTGCTACCAGAAAAGCCCTCCACTCTGACTTCACTAGGCTCACCTGCCGCTATATGAAAGACTAGTAACCAGAGGCGTAACTAGAAACCACAGCGTCCAGGTGAGAGAATTCAAGAAGGGCACAAGCAATACATGTTTATATATACACAGTATATATCAGCATGCCAATTAAGCACCTCATTACATAAGGTCTGCACACACAATACATGTTTATATATGCAAAGTATATGTCTCACAGCCCCCTGCAATAAATGATGCCCCCAGCCTCCCTGTAATAAATCATGCCCCAGCCCCCCAGCAATAAATGATTCCTCCAGCTCCCTACAATAAAATAATGCCCCCAGCCATAAATGATGCCCAAGCTCCCCTACAATAAAATGATGCCTTCAGCACCCCTGCAATAAAATGATGCTCCCAGCAATAAAATGAAGCCCCCAGCCCCCTGCAAAAAAATAATGCCCTGAGCCCCCTGCAATAAATTATGCCCACAGCCCCCTGCAATAAATGATGCCCCTAGCAATAAAATGAAGCCCCCAGCCCCTGCAATAAATGATGCCCCCAGCCCCCCTGCAATAAAATGACATATACAGTCCCCTGCAATAAAATGATGCCCCCAGCTCCACTGCAAAAAATGATGCCCCCAGCAATAAAATGAGGCACCCAGCCCCTGCAATAAAATGATGCCCCTTCCATAAATGATTCCCCCACCCCTCCTGTAATAAATTATGCCCCCAGCCATAAATGATTCCCTCAGCCTCCCCTGCAATAAAATGATGCCCCAGCCATAAATGATGCCCCAAGCAAAAAATGATTCCCCCAGACCCCCTGAAATAAAATTATGCCCCCAGCCATAAATGATGACCCCTGCAATAAAATGATGCCCACAGCCCCCAGCAATAAAATGAAGCCCCCAGCCCCCTGCAAAAAATGATGCCCCCAGCCCCCCTGCAATAAAATGACACCCGCAACCCCCTGCAATAAAATGATGCGCACAGCCCCCTGCAATAAAATGATGCCCCCAGCTCCACTGCAAAAAAATGATGCCACCAGCAATAAAATGATGCCCCTAGCTCCTGCAATAAAATGATGACCCTTCCATAAATTATGCCCCCAGCCTGCCTGTAATAAATTATACCCCCAGCCATAAATGATTCCCTCAGCCTCCCCTGCAATAAAATGATGCCCCAGCCATAAATGATGCCCCCAGCAAAAAATGATTCCCCCAGACCCCCTGAAATAAAATGATGCCCCCAGCCATAAATGATGCCCTCAGCCCCACTGCAATAAATTATTCCCCCTGCAATAAAATTATGCCCCTAGCCATAAATTATGCCCACAGCCATAAATGGTGCCCCCGTGAAATAAATGATTTCCCCAGCCCCCCTGCAATCAAATGATTCCCCCAGCAATAAATGATGCACCAGCCCCCCTGCAATAAAATGATGCCCCAGACCTGCTGCAATAAAATGATGCCCCCAGCACCCCTGCAATAAACCAGGGGGTGTCAATTAACCCTATCATATTGGATCAGGTTGATTTTCAGCGATGTCTGTCTGCTGCCTCAGAGCAGGCAGACAGAAGGCTCACAGAAACACGGGGCATAAATGATGCCCCCAGCAAAAAATGATTCCCCCAGACCCCCTGAAATAAAATGATGCCCCCAGCCATAAATGATGCCCTCAGCCCCACTGCAATAAATGATTCCCCCGACCCCTGCAATAAAATGATGCCCCTAGCCATAAATGGTGCCCCCGTGAAATAAATGATTTCCCGTGCCCCCCTGCAATCAAATGATTCCCCCAGCCATAAATGATGCAAAAGCACCCCCCTGCAATAAAATGATGCCCCAGACCTGCTGCAATAAAATGATGCCCCAGCACCCATGCAATAAAATGATGCCCCAGCAATAAAATGAAGCCCTGAGCCCCCCTGCAATAAAATGGTGCCCTGAGCCCCTCTGCAATAAAATAGTGCCCAGAGCCCCTCTGCAATAAATGATGTTCCCAGCCCCACTGCAATAAATGATGCCCCCAGGAATAAAATTATGCCTCCAGCCTTCATGCAATCAATGATGCCCCCAACAAAAATATGAAGCCTCCCTGCAATAAAATGACACCCCACCCCCCTGCAATTAATGATGCCCCCACTAGACCCTCATTTTTAGGATTTTATATACTAATGGATTCCAGCTAGAGCTAGGGATCACACTCACAGCATGTGCATTGAGCTGAGCAGTGAGCATCTCTCCACTCCAGCCAGAGCCGCCCCCCCCACGGGTGCCCCCCCCCCAAGAATAAAATAAAATAAAAACTGTTCACAACCTGTCAGAAGTTTGTTGCCCCTTCAGCAGCCGGTAGTTACGCCCCTGCTACTGCTAGTCACTGGCTGCAGGCTACCTCCCTTGCCCTCTCTCTTACCTCCTGTGCGCTGCTACACTGGGAGGAAGTGATGGGGGAAGCGGGAGCCAGGAGGTCACATGTTCTCCCTTTTAAGGTTCCTCCCAGCCAGGCCAGCCCACCAAGCACAGATCTCGGAGGCCCAGGTCCCCAGCTGCTTCTCCCACCCTCGGCCACATCAGACAGGAGCAGCCAGCAGCATGTCTCTTGCAAGTGCATACAGCAACTGTGAGACTGTGACAAACTTGCTTGCAAGTAAGTAGATGCTCAGTCTCACCACCGCTGTATATGTGTAAGATGTTGGTTTCAGAGGGGGAGTGTCAGTCAGGACTTGGGCCCAACGTACCCACTGGAAATGAATAGATTATTTGCTAAGGATGTCCAGAGAACAGTAATTCAGACCACGCAGCAATGATTTAACTCTATTCTGTTTATTGAAAGATACAAAACATGTCTTATAGGCATATGGTGTTAACATGATGACACGTTATGGCCGCGTCATTTTACCCAGTTTTACACATTGTTTGTCAGGAAAAATACTAGGTCATAAACAATATTTCTATAGTCATAATAAGGAGTGCATCTAGGATGAAGACAAGGTTATTTGAACATCTTATAGACATAGTACCCTCCAGGCGTTGCACCAGGAACATCTACAAGGTTAACTAGCTTTCGCAGAGAATAATAATAAACATGTATTTCTCACTACAGAATAAACCACTATAATAAAGGTTATTCAGACAAGATGGATGCCAAAGACAAAATGGCGGCAAAGAACAAGATGGCGCTACTCACGCTAACAATAATTCCTATCAATATGCAAGTCAGTGTTGGTCCCTGCCTGCTCACTTACGGCCATGCTCTGTCCTACCGGCCATTTTACAGTACAAGAACACAAAACATTATAATAAAAATTTTTGGTCACTTGGTATGTGGGCGGGGCTAAGATGACCGGTGGCCCATCGGGCAAATGCCCGGGAAGCCCTAATATCCTAAATAAACAGCACAGTGTTATATTAGTGCAATATTATCCTATATAATAAAAGGCCAGGTATGTTTGTCAGATGCAGTCATGTGCAGTAGAGACTGCGCAAGGACAAACATACCTGACCTTGAGCAGCAGAGAGGATGAGCGCCGTAGTGGGGGGCATGGCCAGACAGAGAGCCGTGAGGGATGCATGGTCAGCGGGCGTGTCAAGGGTTGTGGCCGGGTGTGCACATGAAGGAGGCGTGGTCGGCAGGAGCACTTGTGATGGAGGCTTGGCCAGGTGGGAGTGGGCATGGCCGAGAGATAGCGACAAAGAGGAAAAGAGAGGGAAGATAGAGAGCAAAAGAGAGGGGGGGGTAGCAAAAAAGGGGGTGAGGAGAGAGAGCAAAAGAGGGGGAGAGAGGGCAAAAGAGAGGGATAGAGGGAGAGAGGGCAAAAGAGGGAGAGAGAGAGAGCAAAAGAGGTGGGAGAGGAAAGAGAGCAAAATAGGGGGAGAGAGGGCAAAAGAGGGAAAGAGCAAAAGTGGGGGGGAGGAAAGAGATCAAAAGAGGGGGAGAAAGAGCAAAAGAGAGGGAAGAGAGAACAAAAGAGAGGCAGGAGAGAGCAACAGAGAGGGGGGAGAGAGCAAAAGAGGGGGGGAGACAGAGAAGAAGAGGGAGGAGAGAGAGCAGAAGAGAGAGGGAGAGAGAGCAGAAGAGGGGGAGGGAGAGCAAAATAGAGGGGAGAGAGAGCAGAAAAGAGGGAGAGAGAACAAAAGATAGGCAGGAGAGAGCAAAAGAGAGGAGAGAGAGCAAAAGAGAGGGGGAGAGCAAAAGAGAGGGAAGAGAGAGCAAAAAAGAGGGGGAGAGAGCAAAAAAGAGGGGGAGAGAGCAAAATAGTGGGGGAGAGAGAGCAGAAGAGGGGGAGAGAGAGCAAAAGAGAGGGGATAGAGAGCAAAAGAGGGGGGATAGAGGAGGTGAGAACAAAAGAGGGGGGATAGAGGGGAGAGAGAGCAAAAATAGGGGGAGAGAGAGCAAAAGAAGGGGGGAGATAGCAAAAGGGTGGGGAGAGAGAGCAAAAGAAGGGGGAGAGAGCAAAAGAGAGGGGAGAGAGAGCAAACGAGGGGGGAGAGAGAGCAATAGAGGGGGGAGAGAGAGCAATAGGGGGGAGAGAGAGCAAAAAGAGCACAGAGAGAGAGCAAAAGGAGGATGGAGAGAGAGAAAAAGAGGAGGGAGAGAGAGCAAAAGAGAGGAGAAAGAAAACAAAAGAGGGGGAGAGAGAACAAAAGAGAGGGGAGGGAGAACTAAAGAGAGGCAGGAAAGAGCAAAAGAGAGGGGAGAGAGCAAAAGAGAGGGGGGAGAGAGCAAAAGAGAGGGAGAGAGAGAGCAGAAGAGGGGGGAGAGAGCAAAAAAGAGGGAGAGAGAGCAAAAGAGTGGGGGAGAGAGAGCAGAAGAGGGGGAGAGAGAGCAAAAGAGAGGGGAGAGAGAGCAAAAGAGGGGGGATAGAGGGGGAGTGAGAGCAAAAGAGGGGGGATAGAGGGGAGAGAGAGCAAAAAGAGGGGGAGAGAGCAAAAGAGGGGGGAGAGAGCAAAAGGGGGAGAGCAAAAGAGGGGGGAGAGAGCAAAAGATGGGGGGAGAGAGAGCAAAAAAGGGGAATAGAAAGCAAAAGAGAGGGGAGAGAGGGCAAAAGAGAGGGGAGAGAGAGCAAAAGAGGGGGGAGAAAGAGCAAAAGAAGGGGGAGAGAGAGCAAAAGAGAGGGGAGAGAGGGGGAGAGAGAGCAAAAAAAGGGGGGAGAGAGAGCAAAAAAGGGGGGAGAGAGAGCAAAAGAGGGGGGAGGGAGAGCAATAGAGGGGGGAGAGACAGCAAAAAGAGCGCAGAGAGAGAGCAAAAGGAGGGGGAGGGAGAGCAAAAGAGGGGGAGAGAGAGCAAAAAAGAGGGGAGAGAAAAAAAAAGAGGGGGAGAGAGAGCAAAAGAGAGGGGAGGACACAAAAGAGGGGGGAGAGAGAGCAAAGAGGGTGGGAGAGAGCAAAAGAGGGGGAGAGAGAGCAAAAGAAGGAGGAGAGAGAGCAAAAGAGGGGGAGAGAGAGCAAAAGAAGGGGGAGAGAGCATAAAAGGGGGTAGAGAGAGCAAAAGAGGGGGATACAGAGCAAAAGAGGGGGGAGAGAGAGCAAAAGAGGGGGGAGAAAAAGAGGGGGGAGAGAGAGCAAAAGAGGGAGGAGAGAAAGAGCAAAAGAAAGGGAAGAGAGAGCAAAAGAGGGGGGAGAGAACAAAAGAGGGGGGAGAGAGAGCAGAAGAGGGGGAGAGAGGGCAAAAGAGAAAGGAGAGAGAGAGAGAGCAAAAGAAGGGGAGAGAGAGCAAAAAAGGGGGTAAAGAGAGCAAAAGAGGGGGAGACAGAGCAAAAGAGGTGGGAGAGCTGAAGGAGGGGAGAGAGCAAAAGAAGCGGGAGAGAGCAAAAGAGGGGGGAGAGAGAGCAAAAGAGGGGGGAGCAAAGGAGGGGGGAGAGAGAGCAAAAGAGGGAGGAGAGAAAGAGCAAAAGAGAGGAGAGAGAGCAAAAGAGGGGGGAGAGAGAACAAAAGAGGGGAGAGAGAGCAAAAGAGGGGGAAGAGAGAGCAAAAGAAGGGGAGAGAGAGCAAAAAAGGGGGTAAAGAGAGCAAAAGAGGGGAAGACAGAGCAAAAGAGGGGGGGAAAGCTGTAGGAGGGGAGAGAGCAAAAGAGGGGGGAGAGAGAGAAAAAGAGGGGCGAGAGAGCAAAAGAGGAAAAGAGGGGGGAGAGAGAGCAAAAGAGGGGGGGGGGGAGAGCAAAAGAGGGGGGAGAGAGAGCAAAAGAGGGGGGAAGAGAGAGCAAAAGAAGGGGAAGAGAGCAAACAAGGGGGTAGAGAGAGCAAAAGAGGGGGAGACAGAGCAAAAGAGGGGGGAGAGCTGAAGAGGGGGGAGAGAGCAAAAGAGGCGTGAGAGAGCAAAAGAGGGGGGGAGAGAAAGCAAAAGGGGGGAGCAAAAGAGGGGGGAGAGAGAGCAAAAGAGGTAGGAGAGAAAGAGCAAAAGAGAGGTGGAGAGAGCAAAAGAGGGGGGAGAGAGAACAAAAAAAAGGGGGAGAGAGCAAAAGAGGGTGAAGAGCAAAAAAGGGGGTAGAGAGAGCAAAAGAGGGGGAGCCAGAGCAAAAGAGGGGGAGCAAAAGAGGCAGGAGAGAGCAAAAGAGGTGGGTGAGAGAGCAAAAGAGGGGTGAGGGAGCAAAATTGGGGGGAGAGAGAGAGCAAAAGAGGGGGGAGAGAGAGCAAAAGAGGGGGGAGAGAGAGCAAAAGAGGGAGGAGAAAGAGCAAAAGAGGGGGGAGAAAGTAAAAGAGAGGAAGAGAGCAAAAGAGGGGAAGAGAGAGAAAAAGAGGGGGAGAGAGAGCAAAAGAGAGGAGGGAGAGAAAGAGCAAGGGGTGGGACCGCTGTACTGCAAAATATGGCCCATGTACACAGGCTTTAGGATTAGTTTTTAATAAATGTTTTACTTATTTGCACAAGTACTCCTATTGAAGCTTTTTATACTTGGAAGAGCAGCAACTATTCTGTTGCACTCGATGGCAGCACTATTTCCTGCAATGTGATGCTATATAAATTCAATAATTTATTCAAGAGGAGGTCTAACTAATTTGTTACAAGTTGCACCATTGGTACTTGTATCATAGATTCACCCCCTACCCCTTTCCTGGTGGTGTAGGATGCATTTTCATGTCATAAAGGCTATTTTGTGATATTTTTTTCTTTATAAAAGATTGAAGTGGGTTTAAATTTGAAAAGTGTACAAAATGCCAAGTGAGACATTCAAAAATGTTGATGCTTTGGACATTGTAGTAGATTCTTGTCCACAATAGGATTTACTTTGTACTTTGCCAAAACATAAGAAACCCTTTCTTCATATTGCAACTTCATATTTCTTATTTGTCATAAAATTTAAATTAATTTCTGAAATAACATAAATAACATGTTTGATTTGGAAAATGTCGATCCGAATCTCCAAATTTGCCGAATTTGTCGAATTTCCGAATCGATCCGAACTGAATTGTACTTGTCTGCTACATACCAGCAATGTGGGGATGCTGGTTTGGCTTCCTTTCAAATATAGACCCAGCAAGGTGTCTGGTTATCTTCTATTCTCTGAGCTCTTCATGATAAGATGGTCCAAACAAACACTCACATATCATCCTTGTATTCCCTGCAGACACCCATATGTGACACTCCTGATCTACCAATGAGCTTACTGCCCAATAGTGGGCAGATAAATGTTAACATTCTGCTGGGTGTTTTTATAGCATTCTGGCTAAGGTTAAAGTGAATGTAAAGTTTCATGAATAAGTGCCCGGGTTTTTAAAATACTATTAAAAACAGGGACACTTTCATTCATTAAACTTTACATTGCAGCATTGTTTTTAAATACTTACCTTTTTCTTTAGAAAACCCAGACCGGCGATACTCCGCCCGCAGTTCCTCTGTACTTACCTCAGCAATGACGACTTCCTCCAATCATGGTGTGCACCCGGAAGCATCCATCTCGTGAGGCCACGCAACGATTGGAGGAAGACAGTTTTTGTCATCGATATGCTAAGTTAAGAGGAGCTGCGGGTGGAGGATCGCCAGTCTGGGTTTCATAAAGAAAAAGGTAAGTATTTTTAAAAACCGGACACTCATTCTTTCAACTTTACATTCACTTTAAGCAGCTGCCACTAAGGCCATTACAAGAATCGAACAAGACGCTAATTTATTTGCGGTTCACATCCCCTCAGTTAAATTATTACTTTGCCACAAGTAAACACAAACATAGCTTGAGCCACTCTCCAACTAGGGTTCCAAGTTTTGCCAACCCTAGATTATTTCCGGGGATCTCCCATATTTGTCCAAAGTTACCGTATATACAGTTTCCCAATCTTCCTTATTTATATGCTCTCAGAAAATGTTTTCTTATTTATTTTTTATGTGATAAATATTCACTTCAGGCATTAATTATTGTACTCTTGTACTCTTATTTAGTTAATAATTTTGATGTATCTGACAGGTTAATGTCTTTAGTCCTATTGTGCCCTAAATCTGAAATTGAATTCACGGATTTGCAGAAAGTTGTTGAATGTATTAAGCTAGACTGTATGAATGAAGATTATTTGTATGAAGAATTTTGTTGTTCCAAACTGTATCAAATTGTAACATAAAGGGCCAGATTACGAGTGGAGCACTAATTAATGCTCCCGCTTGAGCATTAATTATCCTAGAAGTAAACTTTTTGCGCCTATCATGTTCCGCTCGTATTACGTGTTGAAAGTAAAAAGTTATCGTTCTCAAGCCAACCTGATGCACAGAAAAATCTGAACTTACAATATTGCGTGCAAGATAACCTATTCACCCATAGAAGTCAGTGAAGCAAAAAAAAAATGGAAAAAAGTCTAACATCCAACTTGCGCGCTATCCCAATTGCATATTCTCATGTGCGCTAACCCAACATGAAAACATGAATATTTCACATTCCAATGCTCTGCACATAGCAGAATATGTTCTATTTATTCATAAATAAATATTTCTATATATGGTATTTTGGTGCAAAATATATCTATATACCTATATATATATATATATATATATATATATATATACATGATTATATATATACATGATTATATATAGGTATAGAGATACAGTGCTCAAAATTTAAGGTCCTAGGTACTAGCCAGGCCAAAATGTTAGTCGCCACTGATCCCACCAATCACCCGTTCAGTTCACATCACACCCATAACCCCACCCCCTCTTTGCATATGTTTAGCCATTGTGAAACACCTTATTGTATAGTCATTTTTATTTTCGTTATAATTTTAAACCATAACAAATGAATTCCTTACTTGTCTACACCAGGGAAAAATTTAAATGACGGGTTTGGGTCAGGTGGGAGTGCCTATGATGCTAGGCATGCACTCCAGCCCGCGATCCCATTTAGGAAGCAGCTATGGCTTCGGGACAGACAAATGGTTAGGACGTTCCATGTTGTCTTAACAGCGCTAAAGCCCAGTGCAGTTAGGATGGCATGGAACATTCTAATGGTGGTAAGGGGTTAATACATTTATTAAACTGACCATTTGACACAGTGAATAAACAGTGTTTATCTCCCTCTCACATAATGTAGAGTTGTGTAAGCCAGGGCAGGTTCAATCTAAGGCAGCAGGGACACGAAACAAATCTGTTTAGTGTTCAATTTGCTTTTTGTAACTTTGCATGGGTAGTAACCATGAATGGCCTTTATCTTAATAAATGGGACAATCATTTGAAATAGCTGATTTTGCCTGCAGAAACTGCCACCTATTCTGGTTTTGTCAATACTGCAGTATTTGTTATAGGAAAGCTTAGTAAACAAGATTTGGGGGTCAATTTATTATAGTGCGAGCGGACATGATACGATGGTATCTTTTGTTGAAAAGTAGGGAAGCAATCTTAGTAGCCAGTCCATTTCTGGAGCACTATATAGCAGCAGTTTTACAAGAATGCTATCAATTTGCAAGAGCACTAGATAGCAGCACTATTTCCTGCTATGTATTGCTCCAGATGCCTACCTAGGTAACTCTTCAACAAAGAATACAATGGGAACAAAGCAAATTTGATAATAGAAGTAAATTGGAAACTTTTTTTAAAATGATATGCTCTGCCTGAATCACAAAATAAATGTTTTGGGTTTTATATCCCTTTAAAGTGTAAAATACTTGACAGTAGAATTGTTATGCATCACCTTGTAAATGTATTCTGGTCTCGCTAGAATTCCAAGCTTTACCTCTCTTATCTAATTTAGTCTAGTTTTAGGCAGTTAGAGCAGCTTTTTCATCATTTGTACGTATTGGCGAAACAAGAATCATGTATAATCCTACTGCTGTAACTCTGGGTCTTAGCAAATAAAACCTCAAGGGCTGCACAGCATTGTTTAGTGTCATGCCAAAAATGTCAGGTCAGTTTGGTTGCTCTGAGATACTGGAGCAAACACTCATAGAAGGCAGGTGTACATAGCTGAGGGAAGATACATGGCCTGAAAACACTGAGATAGAATTTATGGATATTAATATTAATAAGACAGATCTTTTTTTCTTTCTTTCAAGGGCAGGAAAGGTTCATATTTATAAATGTGTTCATTTAGTAGAGACTTTAAAAATCTAACCAACACACAGTAAGACATTTTTATAACCACAGGCCGGCTACATTTTTAAGGCAATACATATTCAACTGAACATGTATTTAAGTCTTATTCTTGAGAACCCATATGAATTATTGGTTAACATACCTATAAAAGTACAGATTGTTGAAGAAATTGTATGTATTTAATCAGGGTCAGATTATAAAACAAATACTGACAATTTAATGGCTTCCCAGAATTCAACAAATATCATGAACTTTGGGAGGAGCTCATACTGTATTTTTATTAGTAATTTTTTTGTAAATTTCTGTGTGTAATTATACATTTTCATGTTTTATAATATTTAAATCATATTTTTAAAATAAATAATTGAAAACAGACAGATGTTCCTATCATATATGAAAGGTCAGCATTTAAACATAATACAATACATTTTGGCCTAGATTACAAGCAATATCGTGGTTGCGTTAGCTTGCACACATATTACAAACACGAGCGCAAACTAATGTTATTGTCTTCTGGTTGGCGCGACTGAAGACCTAGCGTAAAGAGTAGGGGTATAAAAAAAACACAAGAATACATTTAAAAAAATGTGTTACATTCATATATAAAGATTTTGATAAAAAAAAAATCATATACATTTTAATAGGGTTCAAAGGTATATGGTATATGACCAGGTATTTGACTGGAAAGTTCTATATACATATACTGGAAAGAGCATATATACATATGTCTAAATATATATGTTTATATAAATATATATATATATATATACATGTGTATTTATGTTTATATTTATATATATATATATATATATATATATATGTGTGTGTGTGTGTGTGTGTATTTATGTTTCCATATATAATATATAACAACATTTTATATTAGGGGGAGATAAAAGGTGAGTTTAAAATCCTCCACTATGCACAAAATATTGAAAAATAACTCATTGTGTAGTTCATTAACAAATCTAGACAGGCCTGAAGGCTTGTTTTCCCACAGAAAACCTCTGAATTACATTGTTTCCAATGCAGCAAAGGATTCTGTGTAAGATATGCAAATGAAGTACACAATGACACACCTTTTTACTTCAGTCTGCTTTTCAGCAGATTCCCTTTACGCCAAAGTATCGCTGTTCACACAGCTTATAAACTTAGCTAGGGTTAGTGCAGTGATTCATAACCATCCCAGGACAGACTGTTTCTTAGTTGTTGCTACTCATCAGCTGGGAGAAGGTTTGAATCACTGCTGGGTGAAGTTGATTCCGGGCAGAATACAACAACATTTTATATTAGGTATATATATATATATATATATATATATATATATATATATATATATATATATATATATACAAATAAATACATATATACACATGTATATACATGTATGTATACACACACACACACACACACACATATATATATATATATATATATATATATATTATATATATATATATATATATATATATATATATATATATATATATATACTTTGGAGCCCTTTCCACCCAAATGCATTAAAACATGAAACATCTTTTTTAAACAATCACAACAAGGGACAGTCAAGTCAAAAATAAACTTTCATGATTCAAATAGGGCATGTAATTTTAACCAACTTTCCAATTTACTTTTATCAAAATGTATGCTTTGTTATCTTGGTATTCTTAGTTGAGCTAAACCTAGGTAGGCTCATATGCAAATTTCTTAGACCTTGAAGACTGCCTCTAATCTGAATGCATTTTGACAGTTTTTCACCACTAGAGGGCGTTATTTAATTTGTATCATAAAGATAACATTGAGCTCAAGCACATGGTTACCTAGGAGTCAGCACTGATTGGCTAAAATGCAAGTCTATCGGGGGCGGAGCTCGCCATCGATTAACATGGCCTAAAGTTAGTAGTGCTCAGATGCTAACCTGACTTCCTAATTGGATCCAGAAGGCCCTGCTGCTTCTAACGAGCTCAATCAGGGAGCAACTCGCATCTCAACTACCACTCGCATCCCAACTACCACTCTCATGGATGACACCTTAGTAGCAGAGAGACAAAGTCTTTAGGCGCTGACACCGAGCGAGAGGAGACGCTCCATCTGCACACTGCTGCGCACCACGTGACACAGGCCTCCATGTAAACACTGCTTAACAGCCCAGAAGTGGTAAGTGAGATCAACACTAAACTGCACAGCTGTTTAGGAATAGGTCACAACACGCACCTATACACGGCATTCAGTAGCAGTTTTGCATTACAATGACTGCAAAGAGGAATATAAGAGCCATTAGCAGGCCTGATTTTTAAATGGCATAATTTGTAAATTACATAATTTTGACATGTGTCACAACATAGTGTGACAGACCAGAAACCACTTGTTTTGCCTGATATTGCAGAGTGGCGAAAATAATTACAGCAAAGCATAAAAATTAAAACACCTAAGCACATGAAACTAATAAGGACCAGTAAGCAGACCTTAACAATAACCACCTTAACTGATGTGCTCTAGAATGGATTAACTCCTCATTATCTAACACTATGGGGTACCAATGCTGCTTTACCTAGCCATGACAGATTACCTACCTACGGATTGAAAAGCTGCCTAAACTCCACATCTTGTTTTTACTAAAAAAAAAAGAAGAAAATGAAAAGAAATCACGCACATAGTGACTCAACCAGAAGTGCATAATGTCATCAAGGAGAACAGCCAGGCAGGATAAAGTGACCAAAGGGTCTTCTACATCTAATATAAAATTAAATAACTTTTTCAAGGTCTTTGAAACACCTGACTTAGGTCAATCAGCTACATCAGAGCAAGAGATGGAGTTCCCTGACATAGATGCTAGTTCACCTTCACAACAGGACTCCGCACCACTTACCAAGGCAGACATAGAAAACCTGCCAACCAAGGTGGACTTTACCTCTTTTCTAACAACAGTAGGAAAAATGATTAAAGAGGGATTAATGGATGTTAAAAAAGATCTCTCAGACTTGGGTGACAGAGTCTCATACCTCGAAAAAAATATAAAACAAATAAACAACGATAGCGATCTACAAAATCGTGCTACGACCACGCAAGACACTGTTACATCAAATGCAACTCCAAATAGAAGATCTCGATAACGGAGGGCGCAGAAGTAATATCAGAATTAGAGGCATTTCAGAACAGATAACAACAAGCCAGATACCACAACGTATTCAAGGTCTCTTTCAATTCCTTTTGCAAACTACCGATAGCACTAACCTAGCTCTGGAGCGAGCCCACAGAGCGCTCAGCCCAAAACCACCAGAGGATAAACCCTTGAGAGACACCATTCTTAAATTTCAACTCTTTACAGTCAAAGAAAAGATCATGAACGCTGCAAAAATTATTTTGTTAAATAACATACGGCGGGGATAATCTTCAAATTTATGCTGATCTAAGCCCAATAACACTAGATAAGCGTAGAGAAGCTAAATATCTCACATCACACTTACAAGATCTCAAGATCCCCTACAGATGGGGATTCCCTTTTTGCATCAAAGTCATCACAGGATCTCGAGTGGCTATCTACAGAACACCAGAAGACCTCAAACCATTCTGCAAGCAACGCAATATCCCACAAAAATACCTTCTCTGGGTAAACATGAAACTTCCAGTGAAGGCTTAGCACAAATTGACCCAAAGCCGCCACAGAGAGCTGCCTGGACAAAAGTCAACAGGAAAAGAACCAACCTAGCTTCTGGCTCTACATCGGCCACTGCTGACCCGCCTTGACTTCCTTTGTGCCCTCGCAAGTAAGGATGAGTTGATGATCTTGTCCTCGTCTTTATTCAAGGTGACAAGAAGAATTCACTAATTGTCAATATCACCATCCATGGACTAAATGGAGTAAGTGCATTGACTATACAAATCTAACAGATTAGAGCGTCTATTTAAAAATATCTACTAGGGTTCTACAATTTTCTATGTTTAACCACAATGAAACAAAATGGAAGTTGCCTTTACTTTATAGTTTACCATAAGTTGTGAACAAGAAGTACCCCTCCCCTAACATTGTTGTATTGTATATTGATATATACAATTGTATTCAAACTCACATTTTTATTGTTTATCTGTTATTGTATTGTTATTTGTTTATATTCAATTGGTTATTGCTATGCTATAATTTACAGCAGGTTTATTCCCGTAAATAACATGTGCTCTTACAGGTTCCGGCTCACCACATATTACCTTCTGGGTCCTTGATATACATAAAACACTTACCCCATTACTATGCTAACAAAGTCATATCACAGTTACACAACCTAGATCTTTCCTAGACTCAATTAGATCCCAAGTCAGATCCTACTAACAGCACACCTAGTAATGGATACGCCTAATTTAAAATCACAACACAAAACACAAAAGGCTTAAAGTCCCTAACGAAGAGATCAATAGCCCTCAATTGGCTCCACAAACAAAAGAGTGAAATTATTTTCGTACAAGAAACTTACTTCCTTAATCACTCCGAGCCAAAGTTTACCTCTAAACATTTCCCGGTAGGTTATTTTCACTCCCATGCAGACAGGAAAATAAATGGTGTAGACATTCTGTTTCATAAATCACCACCCTTCAACTTGCACTCTAAACACACAGATAAAGATGGGAGATACTTGATACTAGTTGGAGACTTGTTTAACAAACCTATCACCCTTGCAAACATATATGCCCCTTATACTGGTCAGGCACGCTTCTTTAAAAATATCACTACCGAATGGGAGTAGCCAAGGGAACAATTATCTTTGCAGGAGATTTCAATATCTCACTTAACCCCTCATTAGATCACTCTGAAGCAAAGAGTTCACATCCCCTTAAATCCCTCCATTTAATAACACAATACCTGCGCTCTTCCACTCTACTAGATGCTTGGAGAATCCAACATCCATCCCAAAAAACATACACCTTCTTCTCCAATCCAAATAAAATACACTTGAGAATAGACTACATCTGCATTGCCCAAGCTTGCTCACCACTAGTTTGCGACTCAGATATAAGCCCAACGCCTTGGTATGATCATTGCTCAGTATAAATAGACTTAGAATGGCCAGATTGCCCTTCTACAGACTTCGTCTGGAGATTAGACAATACTCTCCTATTACAACCCCCATAGCAGGCAAAATAACATGAACCTTACCAGACTATTTTCGTCATATTGATATCACACAAACCACACCACAAACCATCTGGGATGCCCACAAAGCAGTGGTTAAAGGAGAATTTCTTAAACAGAAGGCTATTATAGATAAAACATATACAATAAAATATAAAAAATGATTATGAATATATTGATAAGCGGAGCAATTCCATGTCCATAGCCCCTTCATTGCATGCATTATATGTATATGTCAGTATTTGTAATCTGTCTATATGTATGCCTGAAAATTGAGTAAAAAAACAAGTTTAAAAAAAATAATAATGCAAATCTATCAAAAGAATTGAAATAAGGGGGAAGTTTGCAGAGGCTTAGATACAAGGTAATCACAGAGGTAAACAGTGTATTAATATAACTGTGTTGGTTATGCAAAACTGGGGAATGGGTAATAAAGGGATTATCTATCTTTTAAAACAATAACAATTCTGGTGTTGACTGTTCCTTTACCATTTCAATGTTCTTTACTTTGAAGAAAATATTTTTTGTATTTTTAATAATAATATTAAAATTATGGGGGGAGATAAAAAACTGAAATTAAAATCCTCCATGTCTCAAAATTAAATCAATGTAAATATTTGCATAGGAAATTAGTACATCTAGGCAAGTATCCCCGCTTGCTTTTCCCCAGAAATTCTTAATGTACAATGTTTCCAATGCACAAGAGAATTGTGGGTAAGATATGCAAATTAGCTATGCAAATTCTCAGTTTTTTTGCTTCAAAAATACTGTTTTGACACAGTGATCCTTTTAAACCGGATTATGACAGCAAACCAGAAATCACTCACTAGACAAGCCTGTTTCGTTCTTTTTGGAACTCATCAGTAGGAGATAGATTTCTGGTTGCTGCATTGGAAAAGCTATTTTCATGGTTAAACCAAAATTCATTAAAATTATGGGGGGAGATAAAAAACTGAAATTAAAATCCTCCATGTCTCAAAATTAAATCAATGTAAATACTTGCATAGGAAATTAGTACATCTAGGCAAGTATCCCCACTTGCTTTTCCCCAGAAATTCTTAATATACAATGTTTCCAATGCACAAGAGAATTGTGGGTAAGATATGCAAATTAGATATGCAAATTCTCAGTTTTTTTGCTTCAAAAATACTGTTTTGACACAGTGATCCTTTTAAACCGGATTATGACAGCAAACCAGAAATCACTCACTAGACAAGCCTGTTTCGTTCTTTTTGGAACTCATCAGTAGGAGATAGATTTCTGGTTGCTGCATTTGAAAAGCTATTTTCATGGTTAAACCAAAATTCATTAAAATTATGGGGGAGATAAAAAACTGAAATTAAAATCCTCAAAATTAAATCAATGTAAATATTTAACCATGGTTTAACCATGAAAATAGCTTTTCCAATGCAGCAACCAGAAATCTATCTCCTACTGATGAGTTCCAAAAAGAACGAAACAGGCTTGTCTAGTGAGTGATTTCTGGTTTGCTGTCATAATCCGGTTTAAAAGGATCACTGTGTCAAAACAGTATTTTTGAAGCAAAAAAACTGAGAATTTGCATATCTAATTTGCATATCTTACCCACAATTCTCTTGTGCATTGGAAACATTGTATATTAAGAATTTCTGGGGAAAAGCAAGCGGGGATACTTGCCTAGATGTACTAATTTCCTATGCAAATATTTACATTGATTATATATATATATATATATATATATATATATATATATATATATATACACACACGCAAATACAATATGGTTTTTTAGCACACCTTACAAAAAGTTTATATACACATCTTTTGGGAGTACTGCCAATATGACCCAGTAATTATACAACAAAAAGGTATTGGCGCACCTCAATTATCAAAAGCACAACATATTTTTTGTTTGCAAAGAAATGCCTGCAAACAACTATTCTTTTTAAATAAAATTGGGATCTTAGTCACACAATATGGCTATATTTTGCTTAGCCAGTCACCACTTACAAGGTGTCCCAATATAGACTGGTCCTAACACTACAGTTCTTTTGCCACAGAGGGCTGAATCATTCCTGCTTTAACTCCTCATAATAGAATCAGACTCCCTGGATTAATATTCACAACTCTGTTACACAGTCATGAGCACACCTGAACTTGGATGGGGTGCTTAAACAAATGGGAGATTAGTTACTTGTAATCTGGTCCTTAGTGGTGGATAAATATATTTAATTTTTTTTTTTCCCTTTCTTTTGATGATTGTTTGAAAATCGGATGCTTGCTATTTTGTATGTTGTTGTTTTTTTTTAATCAAATTTTAAAAAATATTTAATTTATTTCTTGTCTTCATTTATTTATTTAATATAAAGTGCATTTTTGTGCACAACTCATTCCAATGGAAAGGCTCCTCACTAGCTGACAAATCCTACAACTCTATTTGTGGATAGTGACATTCCCCAGAAACAACAATAACAATTTTTTTTTTACTATAGGAAGATGTGTTTTGTAAGCGAAAACTGTAATACACTATTCGATTAAAGGGACATAATACTCATATGCTAAATCACTTGAAACTGATGCAGCATAACTGTAAAAAGCTGACAGGAAAATATCACCTGAGCATCTCTATATTTTACATCACAATTTCCTCAGCTCAGCAGAGTAAGTTTTGTGTAAAAAGTTATACTCAGCTGCAGCCCAGCTGCAGGTAAAAAAAATTAAAAAAATGAAGAAATAAACAGCAGCCAATCAGCATCAGCAGTGCTGAGGTCATGAACTCTTTTACTGTGATCTCATGAGATTTGACTTAACTCTAATGAGATTTCATTGTAAACTTCCTTACACTGAATAGGGAAATAACATGAGAGTGCACAAGGCTCATCCCTTCGGCTGTCCCGGGACAGACATACTGATATGCTGCTTAGAAATCCTTTACAATGGGATGTGGCTTCTGAGGAACTTTTGAGGTAAAATATCTTTCTTTTTTACATAGAGATGTTCAGGTGATATTTTCTAGTCAGCTTTTTACAGCTATACTGCATCACTTTCAAGTGTTTAAACATTTGGGTATTATGGTCCTTTAAGCAGATTAGATTTAACAAATAAATAACTTTTAAATACTTTTTAAATTAATACAGCACATCCCAAATCTATTTGTATATGCCTATAACTCACAGTAAAAAACGACCCACAACTCAAAATATCTTCTATTTTACACCCCATTAATCTGAGGTGGAGGGTGAAAAGATAAACATTACTACTCCATGCCCCATGTCCTTTAAGCAGGCCACATCCCACAACTGCCTAACCACACCCCTAGACCACTTGGCTCTGCCCTCAGAACAGCTGCCCTGACGTTGCCCTCTGAAAACTTGAAACTAAACCCTGTTTGCCACCATAATAAATGGTTGTGAGTTATACTATATTTATAATCAATTAAATCACATCTATCTGGTGCCCAGTCACTTCTCAGCGCATAGAAGGAGTTCCACTGAGAAGTATACCAGAATCACAAAAATGCCCATAATAGTTTACAGAACAAATTAATTAAAAATAAATAAATCCCTTTTATAAACAGTCCACTCTAAAATATTCACATTAGAAAACATAAAAACAGTTAAAGGGACAGTCTACTCCAGAATTTGTATTGGTTAAAAAGATAGATTACCCTTTTACTACTCATTCCCCAGCACAGTTATATTAATATACTTTTTACCTCTGTGATTACCTTGTATATAAGTCTCTGCAGACTGTCCCCTGGGCCCTATTTAATTTCTTTTGACAGACTTACATTTTGGCCAATCAGTGCTCACTCTTAAATAACTCCACGGGAGTGAACACAATGTTATCTATATGGCACACATGAACTAGCACTGTCTAACTGTGTAAAACTGTCAAAATGCACTGAGATTAGAGGTGGTTTTTGACAGTTTCAAAATCAGTTTGAGCCTACATAGGTTTAGCTTTCAAAAAAGAATACCAGGAGAACAAATCTAATTTGATGATAAAAGCACATTGGAAAGTTGATTAAAATTGCAGGCCCTATCTGAATCATGAAAGTTAAATTTTGACTAGACTGTCCCTTTAAGTGACAGTAAACTCAAAATTATACTTAAAGATACAGTTTACTCAAAAATGTTCTCCCCTTTAATTTGTTCCCAATGATACACTTTACCTGCTGGAGTGTATTAAATTGTTTACAAGTATTTCCATTACCCTTATATTGACTTTTGAAATAGTTGATTTAGACTGTGGTATCCCCCTTAAGACCAAGCTGTGTAAACACAGCCAGTAGAATAAATTACACTCCCAGTGGGTTATATAAGATATAAGGTAATAAAATGTTAATTTTCCATTGTTCTCTCCAAGTATTGGTCTTTGTATTACGGACAGATGTAAGATAAAGAAGCAGGTAAATGTACACAATGTGATACAGTAATGAGATCTGATTATACCTACAAGCTCAACCCATTTTATTAGGTTGTGGCTTTAAAACACAAAATCAGCTCATTCATATAAACAAATAAGCCTCAAAAAGGCAAATCTCATACATTTTATACTCTGCAGCTGGTAAAAAAAAGTAATTGGAAACACACTAAGGGGAAACAATTTTATAGTATAATTTCCCTTTAAATGAATAAAGCATAAAACTTTCCAATGTAATTATATTATCAGTTTAGCTTAATAATAATCCTACGTGAGCTCACACAACACCTGTGCTTGCTCCAATGCCAGCTGTCACTTCTCCTGTGACTTTTAAACGCATTATTATTGGAAACTGAAGCAGACTCCGAACACCATTCTAGTGTTATTTGTCATGTTTTACACCATTCTCTATACAGGGAGTGCAGAATTATTAGGCAAGTTGTATTTTTGAGGATTAATTTTATTATTGAACAACAACCATGTTCTCAATGAACCCAAAAAACTCATTAATATCAAAGCTGAATAGTTTTGGAAGTAGTTTTTAGTTTGTTTTTAGTTATAGCTATTTTAGGGGGATATCTGTGTGTGCAGGTGACTATTACTGTGCATAATTATTAGGCAACTTAACAAAAAACAAATATATACCCATTTCAATTATTTATTTTTACCAGTGAAACCAATATAACATCTCAACATTCACAAATATACATTTCTGACATTCAAAAACAAATCAGTGACCAATATAGCCACCTTTCTTTGCAAGGACACTCAAAAGCCTGCCATCCATGGATTCTGTCAGTGTTTTGATGTGTTCACCATCAACATTGCGTGCAGCAGCAACCACAGCCTCCCAGACACTGTTCAGAGAGGTGTACTGTTTTCCCTCCTTGTAAATCTCACATTTGATTATGGACCACAGGTTCTCAATGGGGTTCAGATCAGGTGAACAAGGAGGCCATGTCATTAGATTTTCTTCTTTTATACCCTTTCTTGCCAGCCACGCTGTGGAGTACTTGGACGCGTGTGATGGAGCATTGTCCTGCATGAAAATCATGTTTTTCTTGAAGGATGCAGACTTCTTCCTGTACCACTGCTTGAAGAAGGTGTCTTCCAGAAACTGTCAGTAGGACTGGGAGTTGAGCTTGACTCCATCCTTAACCCGAAAAGGCCCCACAAGCTCATCTTTGATGATACCAGCCCAAACCAGTACTCCACCTCCACCTTGCTGGCCTCTGAGTCGGACTGGAGCTCTCTGCCCTTTACCAATCCAGCCACGGGCCCATCCATCTGGCCCATCAAGACTCACTCTCATTTCATCAGTCCATAAAACCTTAGAAAAATCAGTCTTGAGATATTTCTTGGCCCAGTCTTGACGTTTCAGCTTGTGTGTCTTGTTCAGTGGTGGTCGTCTTTCAGCCTTTCTTACCTTGGCCATGTCTCTGAGTATTGCACACCTTGTGCTTTTGAGTACTCCAGTGATGTTGCAGCTCTGAAATATGGCCAAACTGGTGGCAAGTGGCATCTTGGCAGCTGCACGCTTGACTTTTCTCAGTTCATGGGCAGTTATTTTGCGCCTTGGTTTTTCCACACGCTTCTTGCGACCCTGTTGACTATTTTGAATTAAATGCTTGATTGTTCGATGATCACGCTTCAGAAGCTTTGCAATTTTAAGAGTGCTGCATCCCTCTGCAAGATATCTCACTATTTTTGACTTTTCTGAGCCTGTCAAGTCCTTCTTTTGACCCATTTTGCCAAAGGAAAGGAAGTTGCCTAATAATTATGCACACCTGATATAGGGTGTTGATGTCATTAGACCACACCCCTTCTCATTACAGAGATGCACATCACCTAATATGCTTAATTGGTAGTAGGCTTTCGAGCCTATACAGCTTGGAGTAAGACAACATGCATAAAGAGGATGATGTGGTCAAAATACTAATTTGCCTAATAATTCTGCACTCCCTGTAGTTGATAAGAGTCACAGAGTTTCAGAGAGTGTTGTATTTGCCTATCTTGAATATATTATAATGTTAGAAGAACTGTAATTGTGGGACGGCCGGAAGGGGAGGAGCTACATGGTGGCAGCGTGCAGCAATCGCTCTGGTCGGGATAGAGTGCGCAACCGGCCCCAAGTGTTCCGAGGAAACTGCTCGGCAACCCAAGCCTTTCGGTGCTTTTGTCCCGGGTACCCGCATCTGTAGCGGGGATGCTTGATACCCGTGGGGAGGGCAAGCACTACGGCCGTCAACAACAGGCGTATTGACCCGTCGCTTGGGTCACCTCCTGGAGGAGTGCCGAAGTGGAGTTGAAGCAGGAGTCTGCATTGGTCATACAGATACAAGACAGGAACAGCGGAGACAAACTGCGGAGTATGGTAATAAATAGAGAATAAATCAAAGACAAGGTGAGTGGAGTAACAAAGAAAAAGATAGCAAAGTGATGCACAAATGCTAAGAAATATGTTTTGATAGCCTGTAACAGAGCTTGAGTAGTGTTCTGAAGACGGAATACAGTTGCAGGAAAGCTTTTGCTCCGGGCTAGCTGGGTGTGGGCAGACATCTAATGCCCAGGGTGGAACTCTGTAAAAGAAGTACTAAGCCCCATCACCGAGAAACGGTTTGTTTTATGATAAGGGTCCCCCCCCCATGAAGAATAACATTGCCAAACGAAATTGTGGTAAATAAATAGCCGCTCTGGTTCTGACAGATTTATACAGCTAAGGACGACCCCTAACTCTAAAAGGAGGGTATTAAGCTCTATCAGGCTAAACTGAGCTATCGGATATTTCATCTTAAGTTAGGTGGGTGAAGGCCTGGCTGTTCTCAGAAAGGGAAGAAGTGTTTTTTTGGGGTCTCCCTGGTCTCTCTGTTCAGGTAATCAAACTGATTGCAGTAGTATATCATAAAGAGAAACAAGGAATCAAGAGAGGAAAGTTAACGGAAATCAAAGAACTACCTGACCAGACAGTTTAAGTTAACAAGCCTGTTTGGTTGGATGTGTTAGACACTACAGGCGGAGCTATTAATACCATTAAAGGGGTATTCCGGCTTGCAGAAGCAGTGACAGAGCATTTAAGTTTGCAATGACATTTCCTTATGCAAGATAACCTATGGGATGGTGACTTGGTATAGCAAGTCTATCTTGAATACTGTTCTGGAAGCTACTATGATCTAAGACATTAGGTGTTCTGAAAGCGGAGTGAATTGGACATTATCAAGCTGGATTATTTATAGAATTATCTGGAATGCAAAATATGCGCTGTATTATCTATATTTGATGTGTCAATAACCAACAAGGCCTATTTGTAGTCTGATATTGTTTATATAAGGGGAATAGCTTTTTTAGGTGAACAAATGAGAATATAGTTGGTTCTAAGGAGGTGATTGTCTTAGATAAATCTATAGCTGTATATATGCTTTAGGCCTTAAGGGAATCTTGAACCAATTATCCATTGTGTATGGTATTCGTTGTTGGGAATAATATAAAATAATCTTGTCTAGGTAATTAGAAACCGAGCTGAGGGGGACAGTAATAAGGGGTTCTGGTTCTGTTTATAGAGACAACAGAAAGGTAAAATAGGTTTTTGCAGACATTACGCTGCACAGGTAATAGCCAATAATTGTGCGATAATTTGATAATGTTTATTTAGTAAGATATATCTGTTAAAGGTCAATAGGTGAAAGGTTGTGAACCCTGCTGAGAACTGTGGTTGTGCCAGACTAGGTTAGAGATATACATACACATAGAGGCATATAGAGATAACAGAAAGGTAAAATAAGTTTTTGCAGACACTATATCGCACTGGTAATAGCTAATAATTGTGCGGTAATTTGATAATGTTTATGCAATAAGATATATCTCTTAAAGGTCAATAGGTGGAAGGTTGCGAATCTCATGAGAACTGTGGCTCTACCGAATGAGGTCAGAGACATACATGTACATAGAGGCAAGGTTGATGACGAATTCTAGAGACATAATTTGATCTTGGTGCTCCCTCTTTGTTAGAAAGAATAGAGTGTTGTATATGGGCTGGGGTCTTGCCCCTTCTGAAACAAAGGTTACTCAAAATACATTGATAATACTGTGGTTAAGACGCTTCCAGTTATTAATTGTATAAAATATTAATGGCAAGCAGATTTAACTACTTGAAATGTCTGTGCCATAAAAATATGCTATTGCTGTAACATCAAAAGGATAACTTTATATAAGGATTTAGAAGGGAAAGGAAACAGGGAAGTGACTACAGTGTATATCTATATCTGAAGGGAAGTTGCAAAGACCAACAAGGTTGGTGCATAGGGGGGTAAGTTATAAGGATAACTGTCCTGGCTACTAGTTTGGTATTGCCAGATATATTTGCACTGCACGAGTACACGAGGTTTGGAAGCACAAACACTTAGGGTTTCCCTCCATGTAAATTACACTTAGGGTTCGCCCTTATATAAATTTGTTAATCACACTTTTTTTTTTTCTCACACGTGGCCGGCAATAGGCCCTTAACTTACTTCACAGTTTCTACACATAGACTCATGGAAAAGTTTGTCACTATTAAAAACAAATCCCCAACAATGCCAACTAAAGGGAAGGACAAGAAAAATGTGAAAAGGAACAGTTTAGATACAGCTAATGGAAGTATAGTGGAAACAACAAGTATAAATATGCACCAAATGGAGTCCCAGGAATTGGTAAAACAGTTATCAGATATCATGCTACCCCAATTTGACCAAGTTAAGAAGGACATTTCAGAGTTAAGATCAGAAGTAAAACAATTTTAGAGAGGCTGGTGGAGGCAGAAAACAGAATATCAGACATAGAAGATACTAGTATAAGGCACAAGACAAGGATTAAAGAACAGACTAGCCAGATACACTTATTACAGAACAAAGTGGAGAAGTTAGAAGATCGTGCAAGACTCAATAATGTTAGAATCATAGGACTTCCGGAATCGGAAGAATTCCAGGATTTAATCCATTTCTTGGCAGTCCAACTGCCCCTATCCCTAGGTTTGCAAATACCATCAAAAGGGTTACAAGTAGAAGGAGCACATAGGGTAGGCAGTGTTAGAACTTTTGCAGATGGTAAGACTAAAAATAGGCCAATTATTGTTAAATATTTGAACCACCAAGATAAAGTTAATATTATGAGTCATTACAAGAAAAAATTACCAGTAGCAATTGGAGAACAGAATATATTACTTTTTCAAGACTTCTCAGTAGAAACCTCCAAGAAAAGGAAAGAAATGGTACCTAGATGTACTAATCTAATTAAAAAAGGTTTCTAAGCTACAATTATATACCCGGACAAAATTAAAATTTTTAGTGATCAAGGGAATGTTGTGTTGAACAACTACGAAGAAGCCAATGCATTTTGGCGTACAAAACAGATTGCTTAGAGTAAGCGTGGAAGGAAGTAAAATAATTGTGAGTTATTAGTGTAAATAAGAGACATGGAGGCCCAAGATAAGATCAGTGACTCATGCTATAGGTTTAGGAGGGTAGGTCATCCAAGAGGTGTGGTTATTTTAGGAGTATTTGAGTATAATCTAACCGTTGTCAAGAGATGTATAGGGGTGTTTTCCTTGCTACGCTCTTTTTATTTTTTGTGGTTTATAAATGTGCTTTTTTGAATGTCAGATTAGTCTAAATGGCTGATCAATTAAAATGTATATCATGGAATGTGGGCGGGATATCCTCTCCATGGAAAAGGAGAAATATCTTGAAGCAATGTAAAAAACACTTGGCAGACATAGTTATGCTACAAGAAACCCATTTGAAAGAGCAGGAAATAGGTAAACTCCAAGTAGGCTGGGTAGGGGAGGTGGTGGCAACACCATGTATAGCAAGGAAAAGAGGAGTGGCAATATTATTTAATAAAACATTGGATTACTAAATCCTGGCAAAAGAGCTAGATACAGAGGGGAGATTTATAATCTTGTGTATTGAAGCCCAGGAAAGATCGTTGATTTTGTGCAACATATATGGTCCGAATAAGCTAGATAAAACCATTTGGAACAAGATGCAAGTTAAATTAATTAATTTTGGTGTGGAAAATATAATTTTGGGAGGTGACTTAAATATGATAATGTACCCAACTTTGGATAGGTTAAAACCTTCCATAAATAGAAATAGTCGATTGGAAACGAAAGTACTTAAGAATTTTTGCAATTATATTTGGATATGGCAAAGATATTTGGAGGATTCAGAATCCTGATACAAGATGTTTCTTATGTATATCACACAGCCACAAAACAATGTCTAGAATAGATGCTTTTTTAGTTTCAGAAAATCTGTTGGGTATAGAAATAGTTGTAGATATTAAAGAGATTATGATATCTGACCATGCTATTATTTCGATAAATTTTAAATTCAAAAAGGTCAAAAGAGATCCTTCAAAGTTTTTTTTCCCCACTTACCTTAGCTCTAACACCCAATTTAAGGAGTGGTTAAGGAAATAATGGTATGATTACTGTCATTTCAATAAGGAATATGAAAATAAACATGAACTATTCTAAGAAGCGTTTAAAGAGTTAATTAGAGGGGAAATTAAGGCCTATCTAGTTTGGAACAAACGAGTAACACAACAGAAAGATTTACAGTTAGCAGGACAAGTACGTAACAGCTATAATGCATTCCTAAGTGATAGATCGGATAAACTATGGGACAAATTTATTAAGGCTAGACAAGTAAGAAAAACTTTCTTAATGCAAAAATTAAGACAGGAGGAACTTAGAACAAGGGCCTTCTTTTATAGACATAGCGGACAAGCAGGGAAATTTTTGTCAAACCTAGTTAAAATTAGGAAGAAAAAACGTGCCATAGAGGCCATCAGTAAGGCAACGGAGAGAGTGACAAATATTGAAGGAATAAATGATTGTATATATAAATATTTTCAAAAAATGTATGCAGGAGATAACATAAACTTGGAAGCGAAGGCAGAGTTTTGGGACAAAATCAGATTACCTAATTTAGACAGAGAAGATTTAGAGCTAAATAAATCAATAACACAAGAGGAGATAAAGAGGAGATAAAGAAAGCAATAGGAAATACGACATCGAATAAGGCACCTGGTCCCGATCAGATTCCGATAGAATTTGATAAAATAATGTAGGGGGAAATAATCACAACATTAGAAGCTCTTTTTAATACATTATATATTGAAAATAAGATGGAATCTAAGTATTTCACTGCATTAACAATTTCGCTAATTCTCAAAAAAGATAAGAACCCGGAAGAGATGGGTTTATATAGACCCATCTCATTATTAAATAACGATTATAAATTAATTATGAATGTGATTTCTCAAACATTAAAAAAGGTAATGGCCCCACTAATCCATAAAGACCAAGTTGGCTTTATGCCAAACAGAAGTTCAACAACCAATCTGAGGAAATTGCAATTGATAATTGAGTCATACTGGAATCAAACAAAAACAAATGGAACTGGAAAACAAACAGATATGGTGATCACATCTATTGATGCTGAAAAAGCTTTTGATAGGATCACATGGGATCATTTATTTACGACAATAGGAAATTTTGGAATTTCAGGCTCTTTCCTCAGATTGGTGCAAATGATCTATAAAGACCCTCAGGCCAATATTTTAATAAACGGTAGTACAACACCAAATCTTACGCTCCAGAAGGGAACTAGACAAGATTGCCCACTTTCCCCTTACCTGTTCAATCTAGCCATTGAACCATTAGCTATCTATCTGAGGAAAGAAATTGAGGGTATTTGGTTGGGGAGGATAACAATGATATTACTGCTATATGCTGACGATTTGCTGGTGTTGATAAAAGACACTAAAAGAAATATCCCCCTACTAATTCATATATTAGAAAAGTTTGGTATGTTTGCAGGCTATAAAGTTAATATTAACAAGTCAGAGATTTTTTGGTTACAGAAACAGAAAAATGGCTATAATAATTCCCCATTTAAGGAAGCAAATGGAAAGCTGAAATATTTGGGCATTGTATTGACTAGGGATCCAGAGAAGTGGTACATATCTAATTATCCCCAAATATGGACAGAAATGTCTAAAGACCTAGCAAGCTGGTCCAATTTCCTGCTATCTCTGACAGGTAAAATTAAACTAATTAAAATGGTATTATTTCCCAAAATGTTATATCTTCTACAAAACTTGCCTTTATTTATCAAGCGTAAAGATCTTGCATTGTTTAGACGGGATTGCTTAAAGTTTTTATGGGGGAAGAAACGCAAGGCAATTGCTTTACATAATTTGACTTTGCTTAAAACAGGGGGAGGTTTGGCACTTCCGGATCTTGAAATATATAATTTAATATGTACAGGGAAATTCATACTTGAGTGGTTAACGGAGGTAAACTATTTTGCCACAACTGAATTGGAAGAGCATTTAGTGGCCCCATATAGCTTAAAAGCATTGGTACATTGTAAAGGGAATTTACCAGATAAAGTTAAAAAAAAATCCACGATAAAGAATGTAATTGTGGCATGGCATAAACTGTTGAAAATTTTACGAATAAGCCCCGAATATTCAAAAATATCTGACAATAATGGGGAATCCTAAATTTATATCGGCAATAGTCTAAAATATTTCACAGATGGAAAATGAAGGGCTTGACCTTTGTGCAACAATTAAGAGACAAAGAAACGAGAGGTTGTAGAACATTCCAAGATTTAAAAAAAGAGTTTGAAATCCCCAATAAAGAATTTTTCGCCTATTTACAGGTACGGCATTTCTTTGAAGCATTAAATAAAGACCATATAGAAGATAATTTGGGGGAAGGGATACACATGGTTATAAACCTGTATAGTCAAGGAACCCATTCTATTTCCTTTTTTTATAAGACAATCAAAAAGTTTCAAGAAATAACAAGAATTGGGGCATTAGCAGCAAGTTGGCGTCAGCCAGTAGAGAGGTTACGAAAGAGCTTTGATATGGTAGATAAAGCAACTTTGTCTATGGGATGGAGAGAATCTCATGTCAAAGTAATAAATAAGGTTTATATTACCCCAGCTGTAAAAGCAAAATGGGAAAAAAATATAGAAAACAAATGCTGCAAACGCAGCTTACCATTAGCAGATTTAGTTCACTGTTTATAGAAATGCCCAAAAATTCAAAAATTTTGTGGAAAGTTGAATTATTGGTTGAATAAAATTAACAGGAAGGAGATCAAATTAGATAAAGATGATATTTTGTTTGTGTTCCAAACACCTAAAACACAAGTTAATTTCAGATTTGTGAATACAGTAATATTAGTAGGGAGATCGCTAATCTTGAAATACTGGAAAGCTAAAAAATGTCCCAACCTGGTAGAGTGCATCAACAGAATTAAGGGACAATTGATAGTGGAACAATATGATACGACAGTCAATTCCGAATCACAGATTAAATGTTTCCTCAGTAAGTGGAAAAAGTTTATCCAGTCATTTTCCGAGGAGCAACAAGCGCGGCTGATATATCCTTTCAGGAATTCAGAAACTCTGACTAATGCGATTGCTAGAAACGAATTCCCTAATTGTGACTAGGTTAGGTAAGGATTGGGACGATGGGGGCCAGAGCGGGTAAGGAGAGGGAGGGGCGCAGAATATTTAATTTATTTCCTTTTTTTTTTTTTTTGTTCGCTTGTTTTAATTTATTTTATGTTATTTTCTCATTTGATTCCAAGAATATAAGCAGAAGTATGATGTATTAGGTTTGTAATAGCATTAATCTAGAGAGGATTTCTGAATGTAAACTGATTGGAATTATCAGGGAAGAAATTTAGTTTTTTGAATCTTTGCATAATTTTGTTTTGATTAATTTTTCCTCTCATCTGTAATATAATAAGGGTTACATGACAGCCTTGCACGGCTGGTTTTCTGTTTTGAATATCTGCTGTGTTTGTATTGTTTGTATCTAAAATAAAAACAAGAACTGTAATGGTGCAGTTTGCTGAAAATATGAAAGTTTTGACATCTGCTCTGCATTAATCTGTGTAATTTAGATTCAGGCACATGAAGAGGTTGCATGGCAGATTACATTTTCCTTTACAAGCGTTCCAAGTTTTCATATCAAGTTCTGGATCACTTTCACTCGTTATCCTCAAAGCTGTCAGCTTGCCTGCTCCTCCCTGCTTATCAGTACAAGATATCCCTAAAGCTAGGATTCCTAAAACAGCAATTTATTTCTGCAGTATCATGCAATTCACTGTCATGTGCACTACTGTGTGCCTTGTGTAACAGACTATCTTTAGTAATGTCCCTTATCTTTAGGATAAACCGAAAAATACCCAGATGAGCTACATCTTTTCATTTAATAATACCTTTAAAGGACAGTGCACATCAATTTGTATATAACAGCATGTAATAGACACTACTATAAAGAATAAGATGCACAGATACTGATATAAAAATCCAGTATAAAACCATTTAAAAACTTACTTAGAAGCTCCCAGTTTAGCACTGTTGATGAGGTAAGGCTGGGACACCCGCTAAAGGGGCTGGGTAAACAAAAAGAGCAAACACTCCCCACCTCCCCCCTTCCCTGCATATAAAAAGGCAGATAACATAAACAAGAGGCTGCAGGAGTCTATAAACGCATGTATACATCTGACACTGTGGGGCTTGGTTAGGAGTCTGAAAATCAGCACAATGTTATAAAAAATAACCAAAGCTATACATTTTTATAAAACACTATCAGTTGGGCTATATAAATGGATCATCTCCAAAACATTTATGCAAAAATGCCTTTTAGCCTATACCACAACGATCCATTCCGCACTCAAAAAATGGCTTTTGAGTGTGGAATTTTCAGGTCACCCATATTACAGTTTGTGCGATCCGGCTATTGCGCTAGCATTATAGCTTACACCGCCACGATCCATTCCTCTATGAAACACCAGTAGTTTTGGATTTTGCAAAACAAAAATGTTTCACTAAACTCATAACAAAAATGTTACAAAGTACACTAACACCTATAAACTACCTATTAACCCCTAAACCACCAACCCGCATCGCAAATACTATAATAAGCCTATTAACCCCTAATCCGCTGCTCACCCAGATTGCTACTACTAAAATAAACCTATTAACCCCTAAACCGTTGACTCCCCATATCGCTACTACTAAAATAAACATATTAACTCCTAAACCGCCGACCCCCCACATCGCTACTACTAAAATAAACCTATATACCCCTAAACCGCCGACCCCACACATCGCAAATACCAAACTAAACCTATTAACCCCTAAACCGCAGACCCCCCATATCGCGACAAACTAAATAAAATTATTAACCCCTAAACCTAACACCCGCTAACTTTAAATTAAACTTACAATATAACTACCTTAAAATAAATACAAACTTACCTGTGACATAAAAATAACCTAAGCTTAACCTATAACCAAAACTAAAATTACTATTTAAAAAAAAAAAAAGATACCAAAAATAAAAAACCTAAATTACAAAATTAAAAAACCCTAACACTACCAAAAAAAAACAAAAAAACCTAACATTACAAAAAAATAACAAACTCTAAAATTACAAAAAATCAAAAAAATCTAAGGGTACAAAAATAATAAATGAAATTATCCAAAATAAAAAAAATTATACCTAATTTAATACCCCTATAAAAACAAAAAAGCCACGCCAAAATAAAAAAATAAAAAACACTAAACTACCAATAGCCCCTAAAGGGCCTTTTGTAGGGCATTGCCCTAAAGAAATCAGCTATTTTTGGAGCCCCCACTAGCAATAAAGTTCCCCCTAACAATTCAAAAAATTCTTAAGGTACCCATTGCCCCTAAAGGGGCATTTGTATGGGCATTAACCCAAAATTAACCCCTTAACGACACGTGTCGTACAGGGTACGTCATTCAAAAACTGGTCTTTAAAGACCAACGATATATCCTGTCGATATTGAGGCATCACTGCAATACCTTTTTTGGCACACCGATGCAGAGAGAGCCACTCTGTGGCCCTCTCTGCATCAGGCCAGCGATGGTACCGATCGTTGGTGGGTGGGAGCCGTTGCAGGGAGGCGGGTGGGTGGCCCATCGCTGTGGAACTTCCTTCCGGCCAGCTGTTGTTAATGTCGGAAACGTGTGCGGGAGGTGAGGGGCGGGTGCGCTCGTATGCGGGTGCGTGCGCAATCTAGCCACACGAAAAAATAAAAGTGGTGGGAGAGAGTGCTGGGAGAGGGTGGTGGGTGGCAGAGGAGGGGGGATACTTTTTAAAAGCGATCTGGGAGGGGGAAGGGTATGGAGGGGGCAGCTACACTACAGAAAAAGTGATTTTTAAAAAAAAAAAAGTTCACAGTTTATTGCAAAGTGGATACTGACAGACAGCTGCCAGTACCCAAAAATGGTGGCGAATAGTTAGTGGGGGGAGGGTTAGAGAGCTCTTTGGGGGGGATCAGGGAGGTTGGGGGCTAAGGGGGGAACCTACACAGCAGAATATGATTTAAAAAAACAAAAAACAAAAAAAAAACACCTTTTATTTTAGTACTGGCAGACTTTCTGCCAGTACTTAAGATGGTGGGGACAATTGTAGAGTGGGGGAGGGAAGAGAGCTGTTTGCGAGGGATCAGGGGGTGAGATGTGTCAGGTGGGAGGCTGAACTCTACACTAAAGCTTAAATTAACCCTTCAAGCTCCCTACAAGCTACCTAATTAACCCTGTCACTGCTGGGCATAATACAAGTGTGGTGCGCAGCAGCATTTAGCAGCCTTCTAATTACCAAAAAGCAATGCCAAAGCCATATATGTCTGCTAGTTCTGAACAAAGGGGATCCCAGAGAAGCATTTACAACCATTTGTGCCATAATTGCACAAGCTGTAAATAATTTCAGTGAGAAACCCAAAGTTAGTGAAAAAGTTCACGTTTTTTTCTTTTTTTTTAATTTGATCGCATTTGTCGGTTAAATGGTGGCATGAAAAATAAATATAAGATATGATGAATATAATAGCATCTTTAGAAACTCCATTTAATGGTGAGAAAA